>NC_136887.1:31341648-31544148 GCF_949152265.1 Phoxinus phoxinus | reverse complement strand
TTTCCTCATTGTGGAGCGGAGAGCTGATCACAGCTTAATCAAACCCTTATGCGAGCAACTACACCTCTCCGGAGAGCTGCTTCACCACACACACACACACACACACGTTACACAGCGCGTATTTGTGGACGCACAGACACGGATGCACATTCATTACTCTCCCATCTCTACACACACTTTAGAAAACACCAATCTTCAATGCATGTTTCTGCTCTGCGATATATTACATGTAGCCCATGTCATGTTGTATAGGCCTAGGGAAATGTTTGCATATTATAGACTACAAGTTGGATATAATTGGGTTAATGACAAATAAGGAAGTCCAAGATAATAAAAAAGGAAACATATTTTAAAAATCTTTCAAACAAGTGGCAAGGTCTTAGATTTATTTATTTTTGTTTGTTTCATTTTACAAATTTACAAAACGTTTATATCTAATTCATACTTTCTATGTAGGCATACACGTTGGGTGTACACTTTATTATTTGCAAGAAAATGTTCACAAAAAAAGACGATGATGTAATTTTTTTATTCTCATAAAAAGCTAAAAATATACATTTGTAAAAAAAAATTAAATAATGATATTGATACAGGCATGGAGGTACACATGACAAAAAATAGCTTTAATTTGGTGCTAAAACATTTTAAAAAATGTAATAATATTTTAAAACAGTGTAGGTTCATTGCTTATTTAATAAATAATAATAATAATAATACATGTAAAATGAAAAAAATATTTGTACAGTTTTCACACTACAGCACTTTATATATATATATAAACAAAATTGCTTATTATTAATAATAATGTATTATATATTTTTGTATTTTTAATAACTTTATACATCCAGGCAAAAAAAAAGTATCATTCCATTCATTCAAATACTGACTTGAATCACCTGATTCATATTTAACTAACTGATTGTCTGTCAACATATAATGGTTACTGGCATGATTATTATTGTCAAAAACAATCAGTTAAATACATTTTAACGAAATGTTCTCGAGAATATGGGTGTTACAAGCAGTTTTCGTTTTTTTTTTTACCTTCAGTGTATTTATTTATTTAAGAATATAACTTATTTGTGAATACATAACTTATTTGTGTTGATGTGTAATTTTGCCCAGTCTTCAGGATGACACAATTGATTGTCAATAAGCTGTGCTGTATATGCTGTGCATGTTGTGCATGTGACAAATCCAACTTGAAACCTTGACCTTTGGTCCTCTCGGGATTTGTGATGAGATGATTCAGTCCTCCGTCCAGAACTGCGGTGATGGATTCAGCTGGAGTTCCCACGGAACAGCGTGCTCTTGTGATAGCATTTATCTTCATAAGCGCTGATATGCACCCGGAGTGCACTCCAAATTAAATCCCTCTTTTAAAAGCGCATGGTGCTTCTCAGGGAACTACATAAATCGTGTCTGATGTTGCTCCTCCGGTTACATGCGCCATAATCAGCTGATGATGATCAGTTATTTCCATTCCAGGGAGCATTCAGCACGACATAGAGTCATGAACACATCTCTGCAGATTCATTTCTATATTTATCTATTAAGTTATTTAAATGTACATTTAAAATGCCATTCATACAGGAAAGGACACCTATATGACGGTGATTACATTTTTTAAATAAAAGTAACTTTGATTTTTTTGTTTTGTACATTTTAATATTTGTTTATAGAAAACATTCTAGTTGCTGGATCATTAAATTTAGGCCTATTCAAATATTGAAATGAAGTATACCTCACAAAGTAACATATTAATTTGAGATAATTGTTTTCTCGTTTTTTTTCTTTCAAAAAAGTGTGGTAAAACCAGCATGCATGAAACCATTTCATTGTCATTCGAAAAGAAACCCATAAAACAACAAGACCTATCAAAGTCATTGTATTTATTAACGTTTTAAACATTTTTTAAAACTCGTTTTACTTTATATTATTAATAATAAATAATGGTTACATTGTTTACATCCACGTGTATTAAGGTAAATATAATATAATCTATTATAATATAATGTAATATGATTCGTAATTTTTTATTGATTCGTTCACCTTTTTGTTTTTTGTTTTTTTTGTTGCAGAAATATGAAAAGAACTTTAATACACTCTAACAAATGCTGGGTTGTTTCAACCCAATTTTGGGTCAAATATGGACAAACCCAAACATTGGGTAAAAAATTGTATATAAAATTTAACCCAACGGCCATATTTGACCCAAAATTGTGTTAAAACAGCCCAGCATTTTTAACAGTGTAATAAATATTACTTAGCAAATCCATTCATACTTCTATCCATATCCACATTCATTTATTACTTTATAACGTGTTCACTTTTTAGTAAAAAATACAACGTTAATTCAATAATATATATATATATAGGCTAGCTGTATAGAGGCATTAGATATAGTCCAAGGCATCTTTACCCAATCAAAGCCATCTTTGTGTGTGTGTGTGTGTGTGTGTGTGTGTGTGTGTGTGTGTGTGTGTGTGTGTGTGTGTGTGTGTGTGTGTGTGTGTGTGTGTGTGTGTGTGTGTGTGTGTGTGTGTGTGTGTGTGTGTGTGTGTGTGTGTGTGTGTGTGTGTGTGTGTGTGTGTGTGTGTGTGTGTGATTGTGTGTGTGTGTGATTGTGGTGTCATCAGTGTTGGAACATCAGCTCGCATCTCTTTGATCATTTCGCTCCGTGGGTTTGCTTCAGCTCACATGACGCTGCGCTCAAAGGCCAGAATCCATCACATCCACGAGACAGGTATATCTGCACGTGCGTGTGCGTGCGACGTGCGTGTGTGTGTGTGCGTGCGTGCGTCCGTCCGTCCGTGCGTGCGTTTCGTGTGTGCGTGTGCGTAACAATTTTTTTTTTCCTTTTTTTAAAATGTATGAAAAATAGCATTACTATAATTTTTTTAAAATGTACTGTCTTTTTACAGTTTACTGTATATATTTGGAATCACTAGTATCCATCTAATAATAATAATACAATAATATTATTATTAGTGTCTTTTTAATGAGGTTTGCATTTGAACAACTGAATTCACGTCGTTTTTTCCAATAATTTCTCTTTTATTTTGTTAACTTATAAATTAACAAAAAAATCTGTACATAGGCTACATTTAATAATTACTAAACCACAACCATATACGTTCTCTCTATAACTTTACTAATAATAATGAACAACGAATGCATTCTATGTAATCATGTTGTAGAACAGCTTGCACTTACACTGTTAGTGTTTTTGTGATTAATTAAATTGATGTACAAAACGTGTAATCCTCAAACGTTTTATCTATTCCGTGAATAAAAACAAATCTGGAATGTAAATTGAACGAGCTCAAATGAGTCTTCACACACGGAGGCTGGCAGCGTGGCACAGTGGCAGTGCCATGGACTGGAACACATAGCGGCTCTGTTTTGGCTTCTGCTCATTGGACGCTCAGACGCAGATGTGCGTAATTGCGCGTGTCCATCAGTGAAGTGTGTTGGGGTGTCAACCGTTCATTCAGGTGAGGAGAGAGGGGGTGGAAGGGTTCAGTGGAGAGGGAATGAGAATGTCCCTATGTTAAAATGGATGTGACATGCAAAAATAGCTTAATGGACGCGGTTGTATATTCGATCAAATTATTTTGGATATCTATAGATTGTAGCATGTATAATTTAACATTTGTTTTGTCCAAATGCATGCGTGCTGACAAAAACCTCCGTGCGTTACTGATTTATTGCACCTTTTTGTGTGTAGACCAGTGACCTACATCGAATTCCCACGCCTTGCTGATCTATCCAAATAACTGCGTTTATCAGTTCGGACGAATCCATTTCCTCTTGTTCACACCTTTGCTGCTCTTTTTTCGGATCTCGTGGTGAAAAGCTCCATAATCCTCTCCAGGAGTCGTGCCCCTCACGGCCAGTTTTATGATTTGGAGCCGACCCCAGTGGCGCGCTGGAGGGGCGCAACACTGCTCTGCTGGGGTCAGAGCCTTTGATCCGCGCGTCCGTTTGTCCGGGCTTCGGGGCTGTTGGGGAGGGTGCGTGCGCTTTGGGGAGCCGAGGCATTTGTCATCCACAGAAAGAGAAAACATCAACAGGTACTAAATACTGCTGAACATGACACCATCAAAAGCAACATGGGATGTAAAACAGCAGGCGACTCTGACGCTTTGATTATATTGTTTTTAGAGAGAGCGGTGCCTCAATAATAATGAGGGCTGTTTGGACACCTTCACTGCGCGCGCGCGCGCGCGCAATTAACCTGTGACCATCAAATGTGCACGCGCCTCACTATAATGGATTTTCGATTTTACTGCTCCTTAATTGACTTGAGCTTGTCAAATCGCAAGAAACACTCATCGATATGACATTATTAAACACAATTAACACTCATGACTACATCGATTAGCTCATTACATCCACCAATAGTCCTGCGTTTCTGCAACAAATTTTAACCTCAGTTTAAATTAGCATAAGTAATCCAAGATGAATGATAAATTAAATAATGCAACAGAAATGTTTTTATGGCATCACTTAAGTTACCGATTTCCAATGTAGGACGTGTAGCCTATAAGTGTTTATGCAGGCTGAAATGTTTAATTAAATATAATTGTTTTATAATTATAGGCTAATACTAATTTGGTATAATTACACACTACAATGTTGCTTTAACTTAAAAAAAAGTAAGTCACCTGGTTGCCTTAAAAATGTAATACAATGGAGATTGGTTTAATCAACAGAAACTCAAAATAGGCTATGCGATCTGAACCACATTAATTAGCTATACGATTATTTGACATGATTTCATTTGAATGTGTATATATATATTATATAAATAATATGTTAGTTAATATAACCCATGCTATATAGGCTACATTCTGGATGGAGGCCTAATAGCTCATGTGAGTTTGTACTGGCCGTTTTTAAGAGCAACCAAACGTCAACATGATTGCTTTAGAGCTCAAATACCCATAATGAAGGAACGTGCATGTCAATCACACTGCGTGGATTTACAGACACGAGCCCATTAACCTCTATACGTTTTCATTTCAAACGACCAGACCAAATGTAGGATTTCTGCTATTTTTATTTATTTATCCCCTTTATTAAATTACCATATCTCTTAAATTTCTTCATATTTATGTACCTACGTGGGGTCAAACTGTGCCAAGAGGGTATTTTGAAAATAAAGTAACACCTCGCTACACAAAACACCCGATAGGTTCTTCACAGTCAAATGTCACCGCTTGGCTCCACGTTAATGCGTATGTCCCCGTATCATGTTTATATAGTAGTTAGTACAGCTGTTTGGGTGAGAGAGAGAGAGAGAGAGAGAGAGAGAGAGAGAGAGAGAGAGAGAGAGAGAGAGAGGGGGGGGGGGGTGCAATGTTAGCAGAAACGAGACTGTCTTAAAGTGCAATATAGATATTTGAGGTAGAGACATATATTGCGAGATATTTTACGAAAAATGCCACTCTAAAAAAATGCTGGGTTGTTTTAACCCAAACCTGGGTCAAATGTGGACCAACGTGCATTTATTTAATAAAAAAATGTAACCCAACGGCTGGGTTTGTCCATATTTGACCCAAATTTGGGTTGAAACAACCCAGCATTTTTTAGAATATCTCAGTCAACAGCTCAGATTTCACGTCTTTTCTGCGGTTAATCACACATTTGCGTGTTTCTGAAATTGTTCACTTGTTTTGGGTCCGTTTAGGCAGCTTGAACAAGAGAAAAATAGGAGAAAAACAAAAAAGAAACTAGTTTTCTACAAGATTAAATAAATCTTATTTTAATATTAGATTGTAGTATTTGATGTAATAGTGTACAATAATCAATCATTTGCATGTCATATTTTTGGAGATTTCTGAATTGCATTGCATTTAATTTTTTGATTTGCACGAAATAATTAAGTCGAAAAATAATAAATAATAAATATTTTATTTTCTATAGAATTGTAGAATTATTTAATTGTCTTAGTTGCATTTCATTCTAAAATGGAATTATATTTATTTTATATATTCTATTAAATTATATTCTGTAAAAACATATTGTTGGTTTTCACTTAAAAAGGTAAGTTACCTGGTTGCCTTACCATTTTTAGTTTATTGAACTTATCAATTTGAGCTATAAGATAAAGGTTTAACCAACACAAACTCAAAATATCTGACATCAATATACCACATTAATTATCTAAATTGATTTGACAAAAGAAAAAAGTTGTGATAAATCATGAAAATAATTTGTAACAGTGTATTTGTTCTATAATATTACATCACAGAAAATGTGTTTAACGTAATCTCGTGCACAGTAGCATTATCCCCATAAATGTTTCCAGCAGCCAGAGCTCTGCACTTCCAGAAGCGTATCAATGCTGAGGGAAGTGACGCAGGGACGGGCTGGGCGAAAATAAAACCCTGCTCCCCCTTAAGTCTTGATGATTGATGATGTCAGGTGTTCTGTTTCTAATTAACGTTTAAATTAGGCCGAAGAAACCCTTTCGAATTAGCGCTGCTCCGCTAGTGACCGTCAGGATCCTCTCTCTCAGAGCCGCTAGCAGAAGAGAGATGGCGGGATTATCTTTAGAACTAATAATGCTCGCGCATTTGAGAGAAATGTAACACCATGTTCAGCTTCGGTTTCTCTGTGGGTAATGCGAATGTGCTATTGTTGGCGCTGAAGGGCATCATTCTCCCTATCAGAAATCCTATCCATCCACATTACATTAATACCCATGTATCGTTTAGTTTAGCAGCTTTCCTCTGACCTGGCATTCTGAGGTGACCAATTCGTTAAGGACATCTGAATCCGACAGGACTAATAATAATAATAATCATTATTATTATTATTATTGCTAATATTAATGCAATCACTTGCAAATTAGAACCCAGACAACATTTTGCTTATTATATTATGATTTGTAATTTTTGACAGGCTAATATGGTTCCTTAAATACCTCCTTCATTTCTCTTTCATTACATTTCTCTTGATATTTTAATAAAAAAGAAAAAAAAATCTGTAGAGACATAAAATGTCACTTAAATGGAGTTTAAAATAGTTTTAGGTGTAATAGCTTTTGTTTCTTTAAAAAAAATACATGATTTAAAATGAAACAAAACAATGCATTGTGCTGAAACTGTGAGGGTGTGACATTACCGTATATGGATACATTTGTTCAATGTATTGTTGCTCATTTGCCATCCAATATTGTATTGAGTTTGGCTGCGTCGAGCGGTCTGTCCCGCACTAATAGAATGTCGTGCTGTTTTACTGCTCGTGAGGAGTTTGGCTCGTCCCAGTCCCTGTACGGATATCACCATATGGTTCTCTTGGCACGGACAATGCGATATTCCCGCGAACTGGCCATACATCGCCAATGACTCGTGTAAGAGGGACATCTATCACCCTAATCGATTATTGAAACCCTGTTAAATATTAGCAGATGTCAACATCGCCACTTGTTTTATTGCCCAATGTTTTACATTTATGGGGAGACCACCAAAATATTCACTACAGGCCTCTGGTTTAAGAGAAAATGTGTGTGTGTGTGTGTGTGTGTGTGTGTGTGTGTGTGTGTGTGTGTGTGTGTGTGTGTGTGTGTGTGTGCAGCTGTGTTGTGTATGTGTATGCATACCCTAGCCTATATATATAAAAAATGCTGGCTGGTTTTAACCCAATTTTGGGTCAAATGGACAAACCCAGCCATTGGGTTACATTTTTTAATTGCATTTTTGATCCAACGTTTGGGTTTGTCCATATTTGACCCAAAATTGGGTTAAAATAACCCAGCATTTTTTAGAATGTATATATAGGGTATATATGTATACACATACACAACACAGTTAATGCTACTGTTAATTTTAAACAATAAACAAAAATATCAAAAGCAATAAAACTGAAGAGCTGCTCAATGCATGCTATTTAAAATATTTTTGAGCAGATCATAAAAATAAAAATCGTATTAATTAATCTCAGGCTTTGTATAGGCTTTATATAAACATTTAGGCTATTAATATAGGCTATGTGTATAAGCCTTATGTCCAAAATAATATCCGTATTTTGTTAAAAAAGCCATCTGAAACGAGATTTAAAAAAAATATCTCGCATAATAAATGCAATAGCCTATAGCACAAAGAAAACACGAAGTGCGGTGGAAGAATAAGTGGGGGAAAAATATGTTTTATTCTGTTGATCCGTTTCTTCAGTTCAAGTATCACTACATCAGTCATTTCTCTCTTCAATTTATTGTTGCCTTAAATCTTCTATTTAGTGTTTTGAATCAAGAAGTCGATTTGTTCTTACCTGCATGTTGATAGCAGGCGCACTGCGTTTCTCCAGTGTCCCACGAGCATCATCTGAAACCTGTCCGAAGCTGCGCGTGTCAGAACAACACTGCTGCCTTCTCCCCTTCACCCACGTGCATTTTCACAAATTCATAGAATGGGGCTGCCGTGCTGAATGAGATATTACTGAAATATTTGTTGTATGTAAATCCTAAAACAACATTTACAACAAACCACTAGGTCAATATCCTGATTACGCATGATATTATGCCTTTACTTGTGCTACATTAAAAAAAAAAAAATAAAAAAAAAATGTCCACCAATAAAATGCATAGCCTGTTTTAAAGGCTTAACTGCTTATAAAAATGTCGGTGCTTTGGAAAGATCAACAGCGTTAAAATTGGCATGACATAACATAGTAGCTATATAATGTAAATGTTGTCCACATCTCATGCAGTTTGTTTTACGATAAAATCTACAGAAATAATTTTTATGAACGATCACATGCTTTGCATTCTGAACTCGCGTGTTCTGATGACAGCTATACACGAGGTGTGAGGGAATTATGCTGTCATAATAGCCTCCAAATCTGCAATAATCACATCCTACAATATCTCAGTAATTAGCGAGTTGTTCCCTCATGGACAACTCTTGAATTTCTTAAACAGCCCTATTAATTCTTAATGCTCATTAATGTCTTGTTGAATGTTTATTTTGTTTTATTTGTTTATTTTTATTTTGCACTATACGTTATTATTATTCAACTGAATATAGATTCGAATGCACATTCACATAAAAACAGAATGCTAGTGTTGGTGTTAATGAGCACACACACTCTCCCTTTTCAGGGAGGTATACGCGTGGAGCACGTGGTTTGCCCTAAGTGGGAGTGGGATGCATCAACAGATGCATAAACATACCGAGCCATCTCCCCTCTCTTTAAACTTCAGGGGGAAACTCCTCCTATTCTCGGTCCAATTCATTATTGTGGTCTGGCCCTTTAAGACAGAGCAGCGGGTCAGCAAGTAGTGTAGTGTTTCTCTAATTGAACTTCACAAAAGCAATCAACAAGAACTAGTTAGCGGTTGCTTGCTGTTTTGAGCCTCCTTCAGACACGGCTATGGTGAAGATCCTCATGGAGCAGCTCAGAGAACACTGGAGCCGCATATGAGGACTAAAGTTCGGGTGCCCGTGACTCCTTAAGCATGGTGCTTTTGGAGAGCCACTTCAGAGTGAGGAAGAACGTTTAAAGAGAGGAATAGACCAGGCTTTTGTATGCATAAACAAGTTTGAACGAGCTAGGTGACTTCTATTCGAAATAGTTTCTTGGGACTGAGATGACCTCCAGCTCTAAAGACATGAAGGCAGGCTCCGTTTTGCAGTCCAGCGGCGAGGAGAGGCGGCGGGGTCCCTTGGACCAACTCCCACCTCCGGCCAACTCCAACAAGCCTCTCACCCCTTTCAGCATTGAGGATATCTTAAATAAACCGTCCGTCAAGAAGTCCGTCGGTAGTCTGTGCCCTCCACGGGTGCTGGAGAAAGTGACCGGCTCGAGTGCGTCTCGGAACGGGATCAGCGCTCCGTCCTCGCCGTTATGCGCTCTGGAGGAGCTGGCGAGCAAAACATTTAAGGGTCTGGAAGTCAACGTTATACAAGCCGCAGAAGGTAAAACGTTTGGTCTTTTTTTTAGAGAGAGAAAGAGAGAGAGGGAGATTTATACTTGTGCATTCAGATTGTGTTTACAAATTAATGCACGAGTTTCAAATGCGCAATACTTTTGGAAGTGTTATTGTATAGCAGTAAGCTATTATATGTGCATTTTACAACTGATTTCGAATGCTTATTTTTATAGTCATACACAAAATCAATAATATAAAGTATATATAACAAAAATAAACTTTTTAGTCAAAATGATTCTCCCGCATATTTTTTTTGTTATACACATTTTCAGATATTAAATTAGATTTTTTTTTTTCCTGAGCTAAATGTTCAAAGCGATTCCTCGAGTGTAACTGTCAGTATTTAAGGAATTTGATCTAAACCCCCATTAAAAATTAAAAGGTTCTTCGAGTCAAGCAAAAAACAAAAACAAAACTATTCTTATCAATAATAATTTCATTATACAGAGTTTCTTTGGTGATTAAAATGGTTTCTCTGATCATTAGACTGGTTTCATGATTGTTTAAAATTCCAGTAAATTAAGGTTTTCTACAGAACTGTTTTTTGTAGCTCTAAAAATGTTCCAAAACCTTTGTTTTCAGAAATGTAGCTTAATATGATGGAAAACAAGCATTTACAAGAATGATAATGTTCAGTTGACAGAAAATGAGGTTGGTGTTGACATTGCAGAACTGTTTTGGTGGGTCACACACACTAATGGTTAAGGTCATCTGTAATAGGACTGAGGCCAGTTCTGTGGCGTGATAGGCTGCTTGATTAACACATCAAATATTTCGAATTTACTTGGCAATCAATAGTTCAGATGTTTTGGAAAGTTTCTCCCCCTCTTTTCAAGAACAGCTGTTATGCAGCTGGAATGAACAACTGTGGCCTATCGCATAACACAACATGTGTACACTCTTAAAAATAAAGGTTCTAATTTGAACCAAACAGGATTTTGCAGCTTAATTCCACAGAAGAACCTTTTTAAGTTTTACAAGGGGAGAATAATAATACACGGTCTGTTCTGGTGCTTTAAAGATCCTAGAAACAAAAACACTGATCTAAAGTGAACCTCTAATGTTGTATTAAATACTTTTGAATCTCCTGAGAAGCAAGGCAAGAACAATATACATCCAAAAATAGGACCATTGAAGTTCTTCCAAATAATGCTTTCACTAGCTTTGTCTATTTCGATTTACATGCATTACTGAATAAGCATTAGCTTTATAATGTTTGTGAATGATTTACTAATGAAAGTTATTCTGAATTGTGACCCAGTTGTCCTCACACACACACACACACACACACACACACACACACACACACACACACACACACACACACACACACACACACACACACACACACACACACACACACACACACACACACACACACACACACACACACACACACTCACCGCCTGCGTTATTCCTGGAAATCAACTCTCCTTTCTTTCCATTTAAAGGTCGCGAACATCTCAACGGCTTCGGCCAAAGACAGGCCTCCAAAAAACGACGGAAGTCCCGCACAGCCTTCACAAACCACCAGATCTACGAGCTGGAAAAGCGCTTTTTATACCAGAAATACCTGTCACCGGCCGACAGAGACCAGATCGCACAGCAGCTGGGTCTGACCAACGCGCAGGTCATCACCTGGTTCCAGAACCGACGGGCCAAGCTCAAGAGAGACCTGGAGGAGATGAAGGCGGACGTGGAGTCTCTCAAGAAAATCCCTCCGCAGGCATTGCAGAAACTGGTGTCCATGGAGGACATGGAAGACCCTCACGGTGGCTCGGGGCCCATTTCTCCCAGTCTCTCCCCGAGGGCCTTTCCACAGTCCCCGTCCTCGTCCAGAGGCCAAACCACAGACGAGTTCTCGGAGGAGGACGAGGAAATCGAGGTGGACGATTAAAAGCAAGCCCTTGTTTTCAGAGAAGGGCATTTTTCACAACTTTTGCACGGACTCTGCGGAAGAACTTGAAATGCAAGCGAAGGTTTCTGTCTCCCTTGTTTTTAATTTATTGAAAGGACCTCTACGTTCAGATGTGCAGATCGAAGACGTGGTTTAAGGAATACGCTTTCATAAGATCTGAGAAATGCTTAGAGATAAATGGTACAGTATCAAGACTGCAACATGTGTATGTACATTTTAAGCTTTATTTCTCAGCTCGATTTTTGAAGGAAACGTGTGCAATTGTTTACACCGTTCAACACACATTTATGACCGCTGTGGAACCTCTATGCCAAAAGTGATTTTCAATTAAATTCTCAGCTGAATAGAATTATATATTTATAAATAATTTCAGAACATAAAAAAAAAAGTAATCACAAAGCAAATTTATTCATTCTGCATTGTAATTGTCAAGACTCATTTCCCAAAGTTTTACATTATATATCAGTCCCTGGCACAATTCCTACAGGCATTATTTAACAAATAAAAAAAAATGTATGTCCAAAACAATGCAAGGGCAAGGTTGTGTATATATAAAACAAGTTATGATGCATCTAACTCGTTAAATTTATTGTAACATTCTATTTAATCCTCATTTATGTAAATAAAGGGTATATGTAATTTCACAATGTTTCCTTACCTGAGTCAGAATTTAATAATGCATTATGCAGAGCTGAATTATAAAATAACAATTTCGCATACATTTGTGGATATAGGAAATCCACTTTTATTGACTGTAAAAACCATGTTTCATTATAATGCCACAACAACATGTTTCCATCCATTTCACTCATCACAAATAAGTCTCTTTTTCTTCATCTGTAATTAAAGTCACAGTGGTTGAAAAAGTTTAGCACCATCTAAAATTTTAAGACAGCAATTAAATTTAAGTTTAAAATTTTAGTGGCATTATTTTATTTTATTTTATTTTTACAGTGCAATAAGGAAAAGGTGTCATAAAATACTCGAATGGCACACTCTCTGGAGTTAAACAGCTGAGAGAGGCAGGGCTCTCTTACACATCGGTTCATTGTGTGTGTTAAGAGTGTTTGTGTGTGTGTTAAGTGCCTGAAGCTTAATTAGGACACTTGAACAAGGTCCCCCCCTCTCGCATTGTCAAGAGGACAACATAAAGCTTGCTTTCCTCCTCGCGCCATATGGTTTATGAATCTTCTCTAACACAAACTAGTCAACATGATTGATTAGGTTAACCCGCCTTTGAGTGCGCATTAACAGTTTCAGTCGGTCGAGCCCGAATAATACCCCACATCTGTGCCCGTGTGTTAAAAACGCCCATGAATAGCAGATGATTTGCATGCGGTTCCTAATGAATAAATCTCAATAGGAAGCCGGTGGAAATGGGGAGGATTGTTGCATCCTGGTCTGGCGAATTTCTTTCGGCCCATTTGTGTCCGTTTGTGGGCAGATCACGGCAGCAGTTTTGGGGCAGCGAGAAGATGGAAGTACAATTGACCTAATCGCTTGGAATAGTTGGGGTTGAAAAGTCAAGCAGATTTTTCTCTGAGCGCATTGTGGAGAGACGCATTCTCAGAGCTCAGTTTTCTGCTCGAAATGCATCGGGTTCCAACTGAGAATCGCGATGATTGGAATTCGAAGGTATATGAATAGCCTATAAATGTGACTATTATAGGCTATTGAAAGCCATGATTTCACAGTGTGAAAATATTCGAGAAAACAAGCGCTTTAAACTCTCTGAAAGGACCCTCGGATGAGAGCAGCATGTTTCACTTTAGAGAAAGATATGTTTTTAAAATACAGCCTTTCAGCAAATCTGCTACATTATAGTGAAACTTTTCATTCAGTAAAAGGCGGTATAGTAACAGTTTTTATTTACACAGACAGATATGGAAACGCATGTGTGTTCAACCTAACAGGCTATATGTTACAGACATTGTAAAATCATTACTCTTACTTTATTTTCATTTAAAGTCTGATTCATAGGCTAGCAAAGACAATATAAAAAAAATAATAGGCTACCATATATAATATAAATAAACAATTAGAATAACGCTTTACAATAGGCTATTTGCTTACAGGCCTACTTCAATATTACCGTATTGAATGTTATAAATAGCCTATTATTTCTTTTATTATGCTATATTTTAGATTCGTTAAAAATATCGGCTAGTCGACTTAAAATTATTTGTTATTACAGAAGAAAAAAAACGAAATAAAACCAATTTTTTTTAGCCTTGAGTCTTTTTTAATAGGCTATTTTAGCAATCGCGAAATTGTCGAAATTAGGCTAGGCTACATTAGAGGCCTATACCGGTGACGAAGTTCATCTATTTAATTGATTTCGTTTTTTAAAGTCATATGTGCACATATAGCCTAGCCTATGTAAATATTTAATGTAAAATAACATAATTGCGAAAAACATTTCGTTTTCTTTAATTGAAAATTAACTGCAGAGTTGTTTTAAAGCCTAAAATGTGTGTGTTCTATATAGGCTATTAATTAATAGGCTACTTTACATAAGGGAGGGGAAAAAAACGAATTGCCTATCCTACTAATAGTAACCTAACATTTCTTACTAAAATAGGCTACTACATTAGTAAACAAAAAAAATGGTAGGCTACAAAGTAATATTCGTAGGCCTACTATTCATTGACCCTCAAACGTTTGTATTTTGTATTATTTTAACTGTAAATCGGTATGAATTTATCATGGTAAAATGTAGGGCTATTTGGTCTTAAGAATAATAAATGCAGGAAAAAATTATTATGAAATGTATATATTTTCAACAACAAAAAAATAGCCAACAGATTTTTTTTTAAAAAGAGAGAAAAAAGAAAGAAAAGCATACTGACATGTAGGCTACAAAGACTGGACACAGAGGCAACATGGTAAATAATAATTTTACCTAATTGTACCACGTATTCCTATTACAACAACGTGTATTTCCAAATAGTGTGTGTGTGTGTGTGTGTGTGTGTGTGTGTGTGTGTGTGTGTGTGTGTTTATAAGCCTATAGGTTGTCCTTGTTTCATGAGGCATTTAAAGCGTTTCTTATCACAACTGTTGCTTTCTCTGCGTTTCGAATATACATTCTGCCTGAGGTTGTCACTGCATCTTCAGAGCACTCCATATAATGTAGCATATACTCTTGAGATGAAAAATGCCTTGAGATGAAGATGATCCTAATAGTCATTGTGAGGTGACTGAAAGGGATTGGTGTTAGTGGAGCTCTCCTGAAGACCAACACTGCACCCTAGTGGTCGACTTCTAAAAACACTGGCCATACAAATATAAACATTAATTTCGACTAAAACAAGGCTAGACATCATTTGTGCTCATATATTATTTCATAAATATATATATTTTTTTTAATTGCACTGAAAGTATTTCATTTAAAAAAAAACATACAATACAAAATGCACTCTGTATTTTATACCACTTAAAATTTATTTTCAAAAATACAAAACAAAAAAATAAGTATTTATGCACAGAAAGCTATTAAAATAGAATATGTGAAATACAAAATATTTACACCAATTGATATTTTAACATAATCCTATCTAGTCCTTTTGTCTTTTATAGTATAATGGAGTACCAGCGGTTGTGCCTAAAACGAGAGAGACAAGAGAAAAAGAAAAAGGATTAGAATAAGAAAAGCTAAGCATCATCTTGTTGACAGGCTAATGACTTTGACACTAAACAGATATTGCTGGCAGAGCGTCATCCGCTGCATTTAAAGCATATGAGGCATGGAATTACTCGTGCTAAATTCTCACAACACTTTGACGCCCCACAAACCGCAGCAAGACCCCGTATGAAGCAATATGGAGAATAGCACTTCTATTGCATTTTTCAGACCACAAGGCGACATCAGGCATATGGCTTTTCCTAGTCCTAATAAATCTCTGCCTGTGCTGTGATTCCCCTCAGAAGATGTAAACCGGAGCACAGTAAATCGCTAGTGTGCTATGGAAATATAGATCCCTCCTAAAGGGAAAGCAAACGGACTGATGGTGTGAAAGAATGCGGTATGAAATTAGCTGGAGACGTCGAGACTACAATACCTTTCCAAACCAGTGAGACAGCCAGAGACGCTTCATGGTCATGTGATCTGGGAGAGATTCGTTATTGAATAACATCTGGACCTGTAGTACAACAAAGAGAAGAGAGGAGAGAAGAAAACAGGGCAGGAGGGTGGAAAAGAGGGGAAAAAATGAGAGGTTTAGTTAAAAATCTATCTCTAAACTGTCCTAACTGCGATATACAAATCATACATGCCAATTATATAATTAATCAAATGTCATCTGTCTAATACAGTGTCTGGAAGCATCGAAGCCGCATGTCACGTTCACGATCACTAACAACAGACCAATCAGCTGTGAGCTCAAGGCTAGACTCCATCAACACAACATGGGTGAATTCTTTGTTTCAAACACAGTGCTATGTATAATTTTAGTACACTGAAAACATGTTATACCTGGGATCAACTGCATATTAGAAACAAAAGATGAATTAAATTAGTAGACCAGATGCAACAAAAACTAAAAAGTTGGCTTTGAAATTACAGTATTTTTTTTTCTTTAAAAGTAAATCAGTTTTATAGCATATAAATAGAACTGGTGGCGATGCAAAATATTTGACAAAATATGGTCCTAAATATAAAAGCGATGGCTCTTTAAAGCATGGGAAGAAAGAGAAAAGCGAGTCAGACCTGATGTTTCTCCACGTTAAGTCGATGACATAAGACTTTCCTCAGATGCCGTACTTCAGTCCTGACTGAACAACGTACAAATTTCTGCTGCAGGAACATAACTTGAAATGTATTAATTTGTCATCGCTTCTAATAGAAACAAACAAGCCGTGTTAAGGTTTTCTTGAGAGTGAATCATCATGGTGCATCATATTCCCTCTGTGGCTGTCGTCTTACCTGTAGAGTTAATTTATTTTTGTCCTTCCCGGAAAATGACGAGCTGTAAAAAACAAAAATGAAATTATGATAGGATTCTGCTTATCAGAACTACTGTTCAAAGGCTTTTTTTTTTTTTTTAATGTTTTTGCAAGAAGTCTATGCTTGCTCACTAAGGCTGAAATAATTTGATCAAATATACAGTCAAATCAGAAATATTGTGAAATATTATTACAATTTAAAATCGCTGTTTACTATTTGAATATGTTTTTTGAATATGTTTAAAAGCTGAATTTGCAGCATCATTACTCCAGTCTTCAGTGTCACATGATCCTTCAGAAATCATTATAATATGCTGATTTGCTGCCCAATAAACATTTTTCATTATTATCATCAATGTTAAAAACAGTTATGATGCTTATTTTTATTTATTTTTTGTGGAAACGGTTATTTCTTTCAGGATTCTTTGATGAATAGACAGTTCAAAAGAACAGAATCTGTTTGATTAGATTAGTTTGATTGAATTTTGTAACATTTATAAATGTCTTTACTGTCCATTTAATGCATCCATTCAGAAAAGGAGTATATATTTCCTTTTTTTTTTTTTAATAAGATGGGCCTTTTGAACAGTACTGTTAAAAAAAAAACGTAATAACCTTTACTGCCGTCTTACCTTTGCCTTTCCAGACATAGAGAGACCTGCTCATCGTATCTGTAAAAGTGAGCTTTGGAGTGGTCAAAGCTTGTGTACGGTAATCCTGTGTTATCTGGAACTGAATCTACAAGGAAAACACAAACACACTTAATAACAATCTTAATAAAAACACATTAACAGCAGTATCTATCTACATGTAATCCTGTACCTTCTCCAGATGGCTGTATGATGCGCTCAAGACCCCGTGACTGATAGAATTCTTTAATTCGCTTGTCTTCGCCTGAGAAGATCAGATGGACATTTAACCACGACTGACCAGGAGTCACACAAACTGACACCCAGGTTCAACTGATCCTGTGCACTGTACTTACTCTCTTGTAGACCCGGGACTAGTTTGTAGACAATGTCTTGCATGACTCTGTCCAGCTTTAGATTCAGCAGGGGCTGCGTTTCGTGGATTTTGATGTTACACATCGGACAATATTTGCTGGTCTGGAGATACTTCACAATGCAACTCTTACAGACTGTGGAGAGAGTAAGTATTCAGTACAACAAAGTAGCTTGTGGATTTCATCAGCATATATAATAATTGTAAAGTCCGTGTTCATTTGAGAGTGTTATTAGGAGAGAGATGAAGTACACAACACTTACACGTATGGAGACATTCTGTGATTGTGGTCGCGTCGATAAAGTATCCTGCACAGAGGTAGCAAACGATGTGTTCATTTAGGTCCTTTATCTTTATTTTAACTTCTTCCTGTGGTACCAAACAGGGGAAAACATGTCATGCATGTAGTTTGAGATATGTGACATTCTGAATTTATGTTAAATCACCAGCCTTTAACATTAAAAGGGATAGTTTACCCAAAAATGCAAATTCTGTCATTACTTACCAGACAGTTGATGGCACCCATTGACTTCCATAGTAGGGAAAAAATACTATGGTTGTCAATGGGTGCCATAGACTGTCTGGTTACCAACTTTCTTTAAAATACCTTCTTTTGTGTTCAACAGAAGAAACTCATTACAGGTTTGGACCAACAGGGTTTTAATTTGTGGGTGAACTATCCATTTAATATGGTTTTAGGGCAGTCCTTGATAGCACATCTACAGTACAATATTGAAATCACAGTGTCTCACGTTAAAATGTATGAATAACACATTTTATCCATGGCATTCCCATCTGTCAACTTCATATGCATATGGTCAGTTTCAATAAATTAGGTGACTAGGGGGGGGGGAAATACATCTATTCTAATACAGATAGCTGACATTGAATCAAGTGTCAGCAGTGTCCCGCATTGTGACATGCTGAAAATGTTATTGAAACTACTTGAATCCAAATTTTAATCTATAATTAGGCTATGCCGTTTTTATGACCTCTTATTAATTATTATCAAGTATTAAAACGAAGGCAAACTAGATGCCAAACGTGATTAAAAATTTAGAAAAGAAAAAAAAATTGAGTCGATAAAAAAAAAAAGTTTAGGTGTATGTATTTTTTACATCACGTGCCTTTTCTGAAATAAAGTAAAATTTGTGTACTAACGATTTACATGCACGCTCCATGTGGTGCGGCAGAAGCGCGCACTTTTCACTTTTCAGCGAGTCAGGTGTCAGACTCATTTGTAAACAAGCGAGCCTGCGACCGGCTAAATAAACCAGAGTATAGTCTAAGCGAGTACTACTAATTTAATATCAATCATTACCAGGACTTGAAGCCACTGAATTCAACAAGGACTCGATGTTGAGGTAAGAAGAACACGGCATGTCCCCGCATATGCACCAAGGTGTCCCGTTAACTCTAAAGTACATTTTCTGTCACTTATGTTCAACACGGACATGTGCTGCCGAAAATGCATGCTGAAGCAGATCATAACGATGCACTTGTTCACTCGTCTGGGCCAACGCGCATCAATAATCATGTGTGGGATATCACAGCTCAGCACGCGACGTCAACCACCACCGCTATGTTCGTTTAGGAGCGCAGGCACAAACAACCCTTTTTATTCGTGTATTGAATTTTGGAGATGGGGGGGAACTAAAAAGCAGGGGGTTCGTATGGAACGGATTTGACAAGAAAACCAACGCCACGGAGAACAAAAACACAACCGCGGCTAGACACAGTGGATTGATTCTTCGCAACACTCACGCCTGCGCAGACACGCAGCACGGTCTCGCGCTCCATCTCTCGGCTTTCGCGCCACACAGAACGCCCCTCTCACGCGCGTTTATAGTAAGCGCGGGAAGCACGCGGCAAAAGATGGACGCAGAAACGTTTTTCGCCCCTTTCACTCACCTCGTTCCGTAATGGGTCGAGCTTGTAGACGTTCTGCAGCTGATTTCTTAGCCGCATAGCTATCGCCATCGGACCTTGTTCCGCCATCTTTGGGAATTCTGCATACTTCCGGGTAACGGGAGAGTGGGTGAGTTCGGTCGCCGAGAGGCGGGGGGACATGCTGTTTTACACACACACTCATTTCCATCCCACATTGATATTATCATTGTGTGTGTGCAAACAGACACATAATTTTTTTTTTTACATCATATGCGTTTTGACTCTTAAACTGTATTTATATTTGAGAGAGATCATATTTGACAGGATCATCCCTTATAAAAATGAACAATGGTTTTATCAAAGTAGAAGGGGATTGATTACCATTTGTAAAACACAGTTTTACTACAAATACCACTGCTAAACTATGGTTAGTATCGCAAAACCATGGTTAAACTAGTTTTGGTTTTGGTTTAACTAGTAATGATGTTTTATTTGTAGGAAAACTATTGTTAATTTTCGTACGGCCATTACATATATACAAACTCAAACAGAATAGAATAGAATAGAATAGAATAGAATAGAATAGATTAGAACATGGATAAAATGTTCTAGATTAGAGGGGCCAAACATAAATTTAAGAAGCTGTCGAATATTATTGATCAACCACTTTTTGACATGTGTCAATATCTATGGTGGTAATGAATAGAATAGAATACTAACTCAAAACTGCTTATATCTCCATCCTTAGACCTTCAGACATAATTTATTTAAATTTTTCTCTCACTAAGGTTGAAATGTAAACCAACCATCATACTCTCATAAACATAGCAGCCTATTTAAACCTTATATTTACTTTTTGAATGAGAATTATTTTATTTGAATGCTATTCAAACAATTGTATGTCCAATTTCCATTTTATGTGAACAATTCATTGGAGTAGATTCACATTTAAAGGAATGTTCCTACGTATGTACAAATGTTCAGCTTGCCATATTTAATGTTCTCGAGAATGAAAACAACGCTGTGTGATATACTGTACATCATGTAGGCCTACAGTTGGTTCAATTTGGTTGTAGGCCTACTGTTGTAGGCTACCCGATTGATCATTTAGCCTAGTTGATAGGCCTATAGTATACAACATTACAATTTTGTCTTTCCAAAACACTTTTTTGGTGACAAAAAAAAAAAAAAAAACATGTTTTGGGACAGTTAACACTTATAAACTGACCTCTTGAACGGACCATAACCCTCACAGCATATTTTTTTTTAATTTGTGTACAATTAAACCGTTACGTTTGCCAAAGACTTTAGTTTTTTTGCATGCCATTTTTTTGTTCTTACAAACTGGTGGACAGTTACAATTATTTTCGTATAACCAAACACGTATTGTATACACCAAAAAAGTGTAATGTTGCAACGTGACCGCTAGATGTCCCTATACTTACTTGAATAGTTATCAGGGATTCCTTTTAATGCTTCAGAAACAAGTGAACAGCCCGCACTTGTTCTGCAGTCCGAAGTCTGATTTCTGCTCTTTTTCATGACTTTTGCAATTTAGCAAATGCAAATTCATCGTTATTGGTTCCAATTAAAATGTATCTCAAAATTGGGTAAAAAGGAACAGCATTTCTTATTTCTTATTATTATTATAAAAGAATGGCTTAGAACAAAGTGTCTTTATGTGCATTGGTTTTCTTCATTTTAACTAATACTGTCTCATAGGTGGTCTTACCTGTCAAAACCCATTAGAATTAATCCTGTTTTCATCTGTTTGGACACGATGTGTACTTTACACAAAAGTCTAATATTGACTGTCATTGCGAACCTGAATGAAGCAGTGTTTAACTCAGCAGTAACTGTAGATATCCATATGAATTTTGAACACTGCAAGTCTGAACTGTGAAGCTGTGTTTTGTTTTAACAGACATCTGATGGGGTTACCGCACATCTGAGTGACAGCACCTGACTCCACATACAAATAACGCCTTTGGGGCGGACAGAACACAACCACAAGCTCTGACGATAGCTGAACGCATCAAAGAGAAGAGAAAGAAATGCTGAACCCTTTGGCACACAGTGGCATTTATTTCTTCGCCTTATCTCAGACGGTTTATGGACAGTAAGACCTTCTCTTGTTGCATTTTGTCTAGACACATATCAAATCCTTCCAGCTTCTCTCCCTAGTATCTAAAATAAAAAAACAAAATGATTGTTTCACCTGTCAGCCAAAGGCTATCAAAGTGAAGAAGATAAGGTAAACTAATGTCCAATAACTGGAGTCATTTCCATTGGATAGAGTTCAGTGCAGAGGGAGATACGAGAGGGATGTTACAGAAGGTTTAATGAAAACATGTCACTAAAATCACAGAGTGATACAATCTGTTTCTTGTTGAGATTCATTCATGTGAGGGAGAAGAACAAGAACATGTTTTACTAAAGCAATTACAATTGCCGACCGCCTTTACCCTGAATTGAAGCCATATCTTGATAAGTGGAAACAATCCGTCTCATTGATTCATTAAAAAGCTGCTTTATTTTCTTGACTGCTAAGATGTGTAAAAAGTCATGCAGCATGACTGAAGATATGTAACCAGTGGAGCTTTATCAAAACAACTTGGTTCTGTATTTTTTAATTTCATTTGATTAGAATTAGAACAATGGTCTTAGCCCAAAATTACACATTAATTGTCTATTTCGAAGGGATTCCACAACACTTTTCTGAGATGCTATTTCCTCCTGAATTAAGGGATTTAGTATGTATCCTGTAGGTAACCCCCCTGACCCCCCAAAAAAATAAAAACCGAGATAAAGAAAAGGGAAAGACTGCATGCTGAATTCAGTTTCCCGGCCTAGACCTGTTCACCTAAAGCTCCAAAAACAACCAAACAAACATCCATACAGGGGAGGAGCCTCGCCTGCCAAGTCATGCCAAAGTGAGGCTCTCTGTTTGGGGCGCACAGACTTTTGCCTCCCCCTGTCCCAGAGCAATCAGAGCATGTAGGGACGGACACCGAGCTTTTTGTTTTCGCCTGCTCCAGCAATTAGCTGCCAAGTGGCAAGCTAATGAAGATAACCCCCTCCAAGAGCCCTGATCCGCTGCCAGGACGCTGACGACAGCTCAAAACACAAAGACTCTTACGGGAAGAAGAGGGGGTAGTTCAGGATCATTTTATTGTCATTTCTTTTTATGAAACAGATTGTTAAAATTCTGATCAGTCAAGCCGTGTTTAAAGCGCTGTAACATAATACAACATGCACATACCTGTGACTGCACATCATTTGAATTCTACATTGATGCATCAAAACACATTACCTATTAACTATATTACTTGGTGGAAGAATTATTTGTATTAATATGATTGTTAGTAAATCCAACAATTTACTGAAATACTGTTTTTATAGCTTTTATTATTGAATAAAGGCCTCTCAAGGCTGTGAGTTACATTGATATAGCTTATTGCTTATATTAATTTAATATTAGTCATAGTAATTCTGAGGTAGGCTAGATGGTATTCTTACTTACAATTCATTGTTGACATTTGCAGTAAATACTAGCTGATATTATGATTCCTTACAAATTATTTGATTAAAACAAAAACAAAGTGACATTTTTTTAAATGTGAATTCAAAACTAATTTTAAAACTAAATTCGAAATGTGAGTATCAACAGCCTCTTTGAATCTGTAGTCAGAGGCGCTGAACTGCTCCTATGACCTGATGAGTTAATTGGCTTACAGGCTGTTGAATAGTGAATGAGGAACTGAGTTATATTTCTGTGACCTGGATAACTGAACTAACAAAGTGTGCACAAAGAAGAACAGACTTGACAACACATCTTTCACCATCCTTTCGTGATGTTCTACAACTAGTGTTTTGATCCTTTATTTAAATATTTACATACTGTGTGCTGGTTAAAGTATGTTCACTCAAAACAAGACGATACGTAAAGATTTGGATTTTTATTGTTTTAAGTATAATTAGCAGACAGTTTTTCCCCCACCAGGGGGTGCTCGTGCGGAGAGTGTAGACCTTCTGGGCAGCTGATAGTCCATCATTAGATAACTGCAGTTAACCTAGACAAACTGCCCATGTCTGTATGTCTATTCTATAATGACTGGCAATATGCCCGTAATTTGGGTGTGCCAGCGTACTGGTAGAGTCTGAAGCTTTTCAACCCAGTGGGATCAGAGATTGTGGCTGAACTAGCTCTGAAAGGTAGGCAATGTTTACATTCAAATATATATGGTAAGCAGACACTATCTTAACAATACAATTGAAAAAGTTGTGTTCTCTTCCAGGTGTTTTTGTTGGTTGGTAAACTTTACGGGCCATGCAGTACTGCACAGAAACAGTACAGGTGCAGTGCTAGAGACAAAGAAAAAAATACCAAACTACTAAGGCAGGTAAGCTCTTGACACTCTTTAATGGTAAATGTCTAGAAAAACCACCATCATGTGTGTATTATTAGAATATCATGAATTATGAACACTTTTGCTTTTGTGTGTATGTGTTAAAAATATAATTATTTTGTGTTCATTTTATTATTTTTGTGTTAAAAGTTAATAATAATAATACAATTATTAATAATTAATAACGTCATTAATTAGGAATTGATCAGTATTTGTATGTATATTTAGTTATTTATTTTGGAATATATCATAAATCTGGTGCATTAACTGTTGCCCAGGAATACATCTTTATATGAACATTTGAAATGAATGACCATAAGTTTGGAGGTCCAACACATACTGGATAATGTACGATTTTGCACCATGTCAAAGACTCGCATATGAAGAGAATTCTTTAAATGGACTTCTCAGTGACCCTACAGGACTCGGTTACAGTGGATATGTGTGCATTCTGTTTTCATGGTAACGTTTTAAAGCAGAGTGGATTGGGGCAGGGTACACACGATGGCCCTCTCTGATTTCACCCTC
Organism: Phoxinus phoxinus; assembly: GCF_949152265.1. Lineage (NCBI taxonomy): Eukaryota > Metazoa > Chordata > Actinopteri > Cypriniformes > Leuciscidae > Phoxinus > Phoxinus phoxinus. The sequence goes on along the minus strand of NC_136887.1, from coordinate 31,519,517 downwards.
TGGAGAATGTACTCAGGTGGTCCTATCAGGTGTGAAACTGACTGCTGCAAAGACAGGGGATTTGTCAAGACAAGCTGGAACCATGCCCAGAGCGAGGGGGTTGAAGGCTTTTAGGGTTTTCTTTTAAAATGTCACAATGCTGTCATTCACTAAGTGTAGTTGATTGCAAGCAGACCAGACTGATTTTCTGATGCTTATTCTTATTTTTCCACAGGTAGACAGAGGGAGCAAGCATTAAGCATTAAGGAAACCATTTTGGACCCATCTCTGACTGACTTTGACACCTTCAATAGCAGAAACCAAAATGACCTCTACATGCAGAGATACTGGCAGGATTATGTTTTTGTCAATTTAATTAAAACTAAACCCTGTAATTCCGAATGATTAAAAACTCTGGTTTCCAATAAATCCTTGAGTTAAATCAATGACAGGTATGAGGCCGCTGATGGCAAAAGACTGAGCTTTTTGGTCTCAGATGAACTGGCATGGCATTCACGCCCGAAACTCCTGTTTGTTCAGAGGAGCAGCAGCCGTGCTAGCCTGGCACGGCTTCACATTCCTTCATAACTGGCTCATTCTGGACTGGGCCCAATATAAAGTAAATTTGTACATAGAAGTACCTTTTCACAGGTGTTAAGACATACAGCAGCCAGTTCAGATGGGTTCTCCTGAAAGGAATCAACTAAATGTAAACCTCTCAAAAATGCCTTGCTGGAATTATTAAGGGTCAGTGGGTTTGACCTGCATTGTTTTCAATGGTACAGACTCCAAAACAACATTGTGGAAGACTCTTAAAGATATTTACAACAAAGTTCAAGGTTCAGGGATGGAGGTAGGAACCGGCAAATGATGAACACAACTTTAATAATATAAACAAAAGTAAAGCAGCAGCCCCTCACGGACGTCTGCCTCCTAAATTAAAATAGAAATAACAACTAAGGGTGTCACAATTTCGATTGTCACAACAATCGTCCGAAATTAAGTCAATTAAAAAATGGAACCAAAAAATGGATGCTGCCACGCCACCATGTCACGTCCGATAGGCTTGCCAAGTGAAAAAAAAAACAAGTGTGTTGAAGTGCTGCGAGTCAACCTCCACTAACTTAGCTACAGCCAGTTCGCGTTCAAAGTTCGATTTCAAATTCAGAAGTTATTAGCAACTTTTATTTAAAAAAAAGTTTTGTCAGCATTGCGATTCACTTTGTACACATATACACTCTTTAATAGACGTATTCACGTTTAAACACAATTTAAACAACGTATTATTCAATGCATTTCTATATAGATTAAATATTAAGTTGCTCAAGTATGTGGTAAAATTTAACCATGTACTAAATCTCAAACATTTTGAATTAAAACTTAAAATTAACAAAAACAGCCGACTCTCACGCCTTTTATTAGTTTTGCATTTAAATTTGAATACAATAAATCTTGCATGTCACAGTTTTTTCACCTTCACGAATGAGATGAGTGTTGTTCATTATGTCGCCTTGTTGATGTAAATTGAGGTTGAGGGCATCTCTAGAGGCACCACAAAACCATGGATGTATCTGTTAAACCAACAACTGTTTGTTTGTTTTGTTGTGAACTAGAATGTCATCTTCTGTGAAGACTGCAGTTACAAAAGAGAAACTAGATGGCAGGTAATTTTGCTTAAGTTTTCAATTGACTGAAGATAAACGTTATTGTTACATTATGTTGTTAATAAATGTTTTAAATTTGACAATGTAGTGTGGTATATTGCGAAAAAAGGTCAGATATTATATTGCATACAAGTATAGTCTAAAAATGCATGGCATAGCAACCTGTGCTTTAAAAAAAAAATGTAAGAATCGAATCGAACCTTGACCTTAGAATCGAAAAATTAATCGAATCAAGGATTTGGAGAATCGTGACACCCCTAACAACAACCTAATGTCCCAGGCCTGGTCCTCCTCCATCTTGCACTGTCATCACTCCTTTTATCCTTCCGGAGCTCCTCTGTGGGACGAGGACGGCCTTTGTCTGCTACATCCCCTGGTGGATGGCAAAGGCTTCTCTGGCTTTGGGCTGCTGGCCACGAGCTCCCTCGCTCGCCTGCTTCTCCCCAGCATAGCGTAAGGCTACAGGCTCTGGCCTTAGGCAAACAGGGGCAACTCCTCCATTCCCTCATGGACAGCAGATGTTCCTCCAGAACCCAGGCGGACAGCAGTGAGTTTATCTATCCCCCGGCAAGTCACTCCAGCACCACAACCCACTGGCGTTAACCGCTACTTTGTGCTGCCAGACCCCCTCATGAACTAAAGCAAAACAACAGCATAAAGTCCCAGGCCTGGTCCTCTCTCGTCTTGCACTGTTGTAACTTTTCCTTTTATCCTTCTGGAGCTCCTCCATAGGACCCGAGACACGAGTTTGGCACGCAGGTAATTTAACACTCGTGCAACCGGCCTCACTTTGCTGGAATCTTTGGTTAGATATCAAGCAATTAATTTTGTCAGAGTTGAGATTGGACTTTACAGTTAATCGATTAGGTGATGGATTAAGACATTTTCAATGTTCTGATAACAGTTCAAGAGAAATTGCATGTTTTGGACCCTTTGATAAATCAGGTTTAGGCTTACCTAAAGATTGTAACGTGACACACCAGTTTCCGCTGTAATTACTGAATGGCTGGATGTTCCGCCATTGTTATCTGCCATGGCTGTTTGAGATCATGCTTTAAGATGGCAAAAAGCCATGAGCAAATGTAGCCCCACTTGGCCATGCCTAAGCAGTCAGAAGGGCTCACCTAACAGCCCACAATGACACGAGAGACGCCAGCACCCGATAACCGCTAATCAGAAACCTTGACCGCCCATGAGACGTAGCAAGCTGGCAGAGGCAGATAGTGGCCGTCTTTGAAGATTCAGTTCTTTCTGAGTTATGCTTTTGGCTCTTGGGGAAAGCTTTGATAGAGTTACAAAAAAAGGCTGGGAAACCCTTATACCCGCGCTACATTAAGGAGAGGATTGTTTTGGAGACTGTCTTCTTCTGTCTGGTCTTCTTACAACCAACATGCAGGCATACTTTCATCTTTGGGTTACATCTTTTTGTTGGTAGCATGCAATGTTACTGTGCTGTTCTTGACTATGCTAGAAAGAGTAAGAGGGAGACATACAAGGAGAATTCATTCATATTTTGTATTGCATTTCAGAGGATTTCTGTTCCAAACAGGATGTTGGCCCTCATCATTTAGATCAAAGATGATTTGAAAGTCCTTTGTAGTGGCACAATAAAAACCATCCAAAACCGCTAAGGAGCTGAGTGCAGGAATAACTTCTGTGGCACGCCAATCCTTAAAGCTTGTATCTTGAAGCTTGAAGCTTGCAGCTAACACACACACAACAGGTGTCTTAACCCCACACAATTAATGACACTCCCCTTCTGGCATTGATCACACTACAGTACATGTCTCCTACATCCTTTTTGGTTTGCATATAGTACTTCTTCATAGCAGGGGAATAGGATCTGAAAATTGTGTATGTTTGGGACAGGGTTGTGCTGTGCACCAATCAGAATGGTTGAAAATTTGAATTGAATTTGAACTGAGGTAGTAAACAGGATGTTGAGTTGCAATTCAAATTTTAATTTAAGGAAATAGGATTAAAGTCAATTAAAATTCAAAGAAATACATTTTTAGTCTTTTACTAGTCAAGTAAGACAATCTTTGGATGTTTGATAAAGCCGTGTTTGAAAGTTTTTGTTTTGTTGTTTAAGTTTAAAAACCCTTGAAGGTTTATATGTCTTACAGACAGATAACTTTTGTGAACCAGGGTGCAAAAACTATTTTCCAGAATGCATTACCTGCGTTGAATTTCTTTGAATTGGAATCGGAATGACAGGAAGAGTAATTTACTGAATTGCATTTACTATGGGGTGTAGTCAATTCAATTCCAACTCATATTATAGTTATAATTGAAAGGAAATCAGTTCTTCAATTCTGAATCTTTACACTGCAGCTTAGCAAAATTCTAAAATGTTAAAATAGACCAAAATAAAGTTTTTATTGCCCAAAATAAGCAGGGACAAAGTTATAATTGTAAAAGTAGTGGGAGATGCAAAAGAACTTTGGCACAGCAAGCAGAATTATTTTTAACCAGAAGATCACATAGCGGTGCATGTATCCATTCTGTAATTAACCATAACTTATGTGCTCTCTCCTCTAGTGCAGCAGAGAGAAGATGCAGGTGAGAATACTTGAGACAGGGAGGACTCAGATCAACCTTAAGAATTATGTCTGCTCCATGAAATTGAATTTAAAAATGATGAACATAAATAATATAGTCATGTCCATAGATATCTTCACCTCAGTAGGATATGTGGCAGACAAAGCACTCAAAAATCACACGCTGAGGCGCACACACACAGACACAGATAAGGTTGTCTCACTGCCTGAAAATTAAGAAATCATTAGAACCATTCATCATTGTGTTGGTGGGGAAAAAACTTCACTCTTTTAAATAATTACTCTGAATCAAAGGCTAAGTGCAGAGAGATCAAAGTCAGGCATTCTTGAGTAATCCTCAAGTGTTGCAAATCTTCGGTAATCTACCTTGCCAGGTCCCCACTGTTTGACATGCCTTTACTGTAGAAAAGGGAAGGGTGCCATTAATTACTGCTTTGCTGTGCAGTTGTTTACTTTTGTTAAACCTGAGTGCTGCGTGATTTGTGGATCACCCTGTTTATGGATCACCCCCGTTTTTCTTTGTGTTTGTATGGACATTCACACGATCAGTCTGTTTAGCTTGATGTCTGTGTTTGCTTTAGCATGTTTGTCTGCTTGTTCCAGGAGTTAGTAGTGTGTTTGCATGTGTGTGTTTCTACACTGGGGGAGTGAGGATGAGATTAGCTGTGGACTCTGAGAGATCGGACAGTTTACTTTTGTGTGTCGAAACGTATTCTTATAAAAAGTGGATGAAATTGTGCAACAGTGTGTCCCTGCCTCACCCCAAACACACACATACTAAACACCCGCCATCCTCACTACCTCAGCCCTGACTTTCAAAACCCAGCATTGTTTAAATTCAGAGCCGGGTCAAGGAAGTTCATCTCTTCATGCTCAATGATGAACCAAAGAGAGACTTGTGCACAGGCGGTTTAAGTCTTTGTCTGTTAACTGTGGTGACCAAAGAGTCACTCCTTCATGACATGCACCAGTGTCCTGGCAAACTTGTGAGCCAACTGAAGATTTGTGAGTGGGTGGAAGGTCTTTAATTTTCCTGCAGGTCCTGATCAGAGGGTGGATCAAAGTTACAGCGAGATTAAAGGACATTGGCCTGAGAGCGGAGCACCGAACAGCACACAAAACTCTTTCCCTGCATCGCTCTAATCCAGGCAGCAATCAGCAGAGCCCTGGACCACATGGGAAACGGGGGAGCCCCACCGAGATGGGAATGAGAGTTTAAAGGTCACATTAGAAATCCAGTAGATTTTTTAGTCATGTGATGAACGACACAGCTAGATATACACAGACGGCCGCTGAATGATCTATGAGCCCCTTGAGCTATCGACGAATGTAACTTGGCCAGTCAGTTGAACAGGATAGAACTGATGAAGCACTTTGAACAGTCTATCCTGGTCATTGACCCCTATTTTAATCTCAGTGTCTACCTCCCATATAGCCACATGTGCAGGATTTGGCCAGAGAAGAACCCTCATCCCCGCCTGAGGAGTCGGGAAAGGGGATTCTGACCGCAGCGATGAGGTCATCTTTAGCGGAACCTCATTTTCCTTTAAATTACCCTGGCTGATGACCTCGTCTTTTCTTGCAACAATTAACTCTGATTTGCTCATCAACAGAGCAGAAACATGACCGTAGGGCAAAAAAACAAAGACCACATAGTTAGCCAGGGCCGCTATCTCCCATCAGGGCCGGGGCGCTTCTTTGGACGTCACCGCATGCTTTGATTGCAAAGTAGATGCGCTTCTGGCTTCCTTCTCTCTGACGGTGGGTGACTTTGAATCAGGCGTGAGGCAGTGGCTGCTAAAACTGACACGTATTACAAAAACACTTTATCTCACTTATCTGTCTACTGACTTTATTTTAATATCTATATTTTCTCAAGTGTTTATGCAACTTTGACGTGTGTTGACAGGTTCTTATACTGGGAATAGGGTGTTGGAAATAAGTCATCCAACAGTTTCAGACGTCATCTGAAGATGAAAACGCAGTTAAAAAGAAAAAAACAAGAAAAGGTTGCTGTAATGAATAACTCAAAGATTTCTCACTAAGACTATATTGCGTAGTATTGTATTTCCCATACTGCGGCCAGCTTTTTTTGCATGCTATAAAAGCTGGTGTTGATTCAGTTTGTTTAATGTAAGAACAACATTTAAAAAAATGAATAGAATTTTTTCGGATAAGAAGTGCCTCATGGTTTTCACAGATGAGTGATAAAGTGTGCTTTATGGCGTCAATGGGAGAGACGGGATTTTGATAACAGCGGGGGGACCACAGTCTCTGAGCTGTGTTTGACAGGACATTGATTTCCCATTTGGCTGGTGTGTTTGGTTCAATCAGTTACAGGTATGTGTGAAGAGCTCAGCCAGGTCAAGATATACTCTGCAGTTCAAACGCTTGCAGAGGAACACAAGATTGCGAGGTGGATGTTATCGAGGTAACCCCATTAAGTTAAAAGCTGACAAAGTAAATGGAGAGCAAATGAAATGTGGGATCGATAATGTTCCAAGCTTTGTTAGACCTCTGACTCCTGGACTCTGTATTCATAAAAGTGCTCAAACTTTCTTGAATTGTTTTAAAAGAGAGAGGGGAGTTCGGAACATCGAGGTTGCTTCCATTTTGCTTCTTGTCTGCTTTGGGTTACAGTATTGTCTTTAGAGAGAAGCTGGGGAAAGACCCTTCTGGACACATCATTGTCTGAGCAGCAATTTAATTTTGAATTACTCCAGTGGGGGCAGCCAAACTGTCTGGGATAAAACTGCTGTGCTTGCCAATAGATTTGGATGTTCTTCAGCTTTGATAACACCTGATCTATGTGTCAATATTTTACCTCTACTGTAAGCGTTAATCGCCTCTAAGATGTGAAATGATCTTATAGTGGGTTCCTCGAAATCATTCAGGCCACCAGAATGATACTAAACGTCTGTGATCTAATAGCCAATGCCATTGTATTATAATCCCATGTTATTGATGTATTTTTTCATCATTATGTATTGTCTCCATGTTACACAACTCTTGACCTTGAATGTTCCTCTAAATAAAATGAGTGGACTGGATGTTCCAGAATATAAGTTGATTTTAATTAAGATTGCTATAGTTGTTAGTACAGATAGAAAAACAAAACAGAAACAACATGATTTTTTTGAGTGTGTGTTCTAAAGTGATAAAGCTAATTTTAAGGATGTTTAATGGACAGAAAAGGACATGTTAGTAATTATCTTGACCAACAGAGGGCAGTGCAGAGCAGGTGCCTTTCACCTAGTCGCACTGGTTCTCTCCATCCATCGTAAGGTGCTCAAAGGACAGAGTCAAGAGTGAAAATAGATTTTCGCCTCTGAGACCTGTACTATATGATAAATTGGAATGGGGCACTGTTAAATGCAGAGAGGGGCTAGAATTTGAGTCTAAAAGTGATGTGTGCATTAAAATAATTCCCCTAAAGCATTGAAAGAAAATAATAAAAAGGAGACAGAATGAAGATTGGAAGCTTGCAGCTGCTGTGTATGTTTACTTGATTAGACATTGGAGACAAAACTAAATCTAACAAAGCCTTTATTTGGCGAGATCCATCCAACTGATAACTATAACTATGATTAACTATAAAAGCTTATTATAGGTCATAAAGTAAATGCATATTTTATTTTATTTATTTTATTTTATTTAGTTTATTTGCTGAGTAGCTTATGGCTTGAGTTACTCTGTATTAATTATACTTTAAAAATCTAGAGTATGTCATTGTATGTCATTTAGATACAAGTCAAAGCGTGTGTGTGTGTGTGTGTGTGTGTGTGTGTGTGTGAGTGTGTGTGTGTGTGTGTGTGTGTGTGTGTGTGTGTGTGTGTGTGTGTGTGTGTGTGTGTGTGTGTGTGTGTGTGTGTGTGTGTGTGTGTGTGTGTGTGTGTGTGTGTGTGTGTGTGTGTGTGTGTGTGTGTGTGTGTGTGTGTGTGTGTGTGTGTGTGTGTGTATTATTCACTGCTCACTAAAGGTCAGTAACATGGAACATCACGCTTTCATCGCCCATATCAAACAATGATGTTATCACTGGAAATTGGATACTTTCCAAAGTTAGAGGAATCAGCCGAGTATATCAGATATCTTTGTTTTACTCACATGCTTAATTTTTTGTCTCTCTCTCCAATGGATTTTTTTGGGGGGGGAATGTGCGTGTGTTCTCTCTTACACCAAATGACCAAAGTTGCCCATTCATCAGGATGTTGTAGGTATCACAGTACATCAGTTCAGATAAAGCACCCTCCACATGGCTTGTGACATAGCTGAGGACTGATTTTGGAGATATGCCCATAAATCTGTTAGATTACCCCCATGCACACAGATGTATACACACAGATTCAGATATTCCTTGCGTGCGCATCTCCGTCAGACCTCACAAATCGACACATATTTATGCAATATTCCAAGTTTTCCAGTTTAGTCTCTTCTCACCTCTCCACTTTGAGTATCTTAGGTTAACGTGCATTGCTCGTATTGCTGCAATACTTGCCCCCAGACGCTCACACACGAGTGAAATCCTGACCTTTTTTTTTGTTAGAGGTCAGTGTTTGCTCGAGAGATGCTGGAGAGAATGCATGGGGAATAGAATAATTTCACCATTCAGAATGCATGCTACAGGTGCAGTAGGACTCGGCTAGGGGCGGGTTTAGTTCATGTGAGCTTAAATGGAGTCTGACACACATTTTGGCATTTTTGCAGCACAGATGTGCAGCACAGCCTGCCCAGACCTGGCCTGAGCATCCCACAGAAATGGGGACATAGTCACAAAGACCTCCCCGAGTTAAAAACGTAGGGTATTAAAATACAGACATGACCCGCAGCTGCCACCAAATAAAGACTTTAAACATACGTTACCCTGAATAATGGTGCTCATATTTCACATCTGTTACTATTAGCAACAGGTTTTTCTTTGTCTGATAAAGGTGACCTCACTATAGTTGAAACTCTAAAACTAGAGAAAATTCTAAAACATGAAAATAACAAGTGGAGACAGATGTAAATTGACCGGTGCTGTAATCCTTGCGTTCTTCTGAAGTCTCTGACATGTTTACAAAACTCAGTTCATTCATAATGAGTTGTGAATGTTTAAAATAAAAGGGTTTAAACAGAGTGACCACAGGTTATTTGCTGAATCTGATATTAACTCACCTCTCCGAGACCCTGGTTGAAACCGTGCGGCTTTCAAATCCCATAAGACTTTGCTCTCTGGTCAGCACTTGAAAGAAGCTCGTAAATTCCACAGATTAGTTTAACATGACACCACGCACACTTCTGACTTTATGATCATCTTTTTCCTCCTTCAAGGGTCTTGTTAAAATAGCTTTCCTCAGTGGTGGAGTTCAGTCTCAATCTGTGAGGAACCACTGATAAAGGCAATAGATAAGGGATGTAGTGTTGTTAGAGCACCTAATTGCCCTCCTTTTAGGATAAATTCCTACTTTAAGACTTGTCTACCATCAACTAACTTTCATTCTTTCTTTCTTTTTTTTTTGTATGATATGCAATCATCTATGATATTTAAAAAGGGGCAGAAATATGGACACTTAATTCATTGTTAACAACTCTGCTTTTTCCAGCAGGATGAAAGTATTGTGAAATGATACAAGTTTCTTCTCATTTCAATAAATGGCAGAATACATACAAGGATCAAAAATTTGGTTAACATTTCACTGTGCTTTCATTATTTTTAGCTCAACCATGACTTATTTTATGTAAATATGTCCCAACCATCCATCCATCTATCAATCCATCTATCTAATGATGCTGTACAACCCCAGGGAAGTATGTCAGTTCATGTAAGTCTGCTGCATTCACAAGATGTGGTATTGCATCATGCATATTGCATTCAGCAGTAAATGATTAGGGTGTATTTGTGCCGTTACATGATTTGCATAAATCAGCGTGCTAAAACAAAGCAGACAGTGTGTGCAAATAAACAACGCTATCAGTGGGCACAATTCATTAGTGAATTCCTCCGGTATGTTTATTTAGAAAAGAATGTTCATTGCAAGGTGTCTAGAATCCTCATTCCAAAGCAGCCTTTGTGATGACAACCACCACAACACTTAGATGAGTGAGCTAACCTGTACCAGGTGGTTTGTTCCTAAAATATTTAAAAATGTTATGAAAACTTTAGGTTCATTGGTTAGGAAAAACTATATTTTTTGGACATGGACATTTTTTACTCCCACGTTCTTATACACTACCCATTACACTAAAAGATAAGTAACACGTAATTCAGAACCGGCTCAAAATACCACAAAGAATCAGTTACTCATTAGACGGCAAAGCACCGCTTTAAACATGTGTTGATTCCAGCCACATGCCGTAAACATGTCTGTGCAGTTTTGTGTGAGCAGTGCAGATGTTTCTGCCGTTGATAATGCCATTATCTCTGGGACTATAATTACCAACAACGAGTCTTGTATGGTCATATGATCCTCTGCATTTTTCAGCATATTTCTCGCAATGCTACTTTTTCTGTTCTTTCTTATTTTACGGGAGCAAACAGCTGTTTTATCCCAGAGGCAGTGTCCTCCTCCCAGACTAACATTAAACATAGTCTTTACCTTCCTGAAAGCAGAGAGCATCTGTGGCTCTTCCTGCCAGAGAAGTCTGGCTACAGCTGTCTGCCGAGAGGTGGGGCGTCGTCAGGGAAACCGCTTCATTAGGGTGTAATTAACATCCCTGCTAGACAATGGATGCCATGGTGATAGACTCACTTTCAGTGGGATGACGTTATGCAGGTAATGGGATGAGTTTGCATTATGCTTTTACATCACACACCAGTGATGTGTACCAAATTAGAAAGGCAGAAAAGATGGCGTAGTTCATTTCAGGTGGTGAGGAATGGAAGTGCAGTTCAGTATTTTTTTATGTGATTGTTCAGTAAACAAACCATTGAAAATGCATCTTTCCAGTGGATAAAACGATTATTCAGATAAATACAGTCAGTTTTGGAACATAAATGTTGACAGACAACACGTAAATGTTGACAGAAAACTAATGTTGTTTAACAGTATATTGGATTCTTGCATAAGCTCTTAAAGTGACAGCAGTCGAATAAACCTTCTTTCTGTCTGTCATGTTAATTAAAGAGCACGAAAAAAAGAAAATCACTCTCTGCTTTTGACTTTTGTAACTTTAATTGTAAGTATTCATCTGCATTTTATTATTTTTACAATAAAATAACACGGGATAGTCTTCACATTTATTTACTTTAATTTCTGTACTATTTATTACCTGAAAGCCGTGTTTATTTAATTTGTCTCTTTACTCTATTGTATTTATTTGTGCTATCATTTGTTTTTGAGCATTTTATTACTGACTATTTACTTGTCTTTTTTGTCAGTTTAGTTCAACGATTCAATGATCTGCATACACGGGGCAGAGTGGCTGAGAGGGTTCAGAATCCTGCAGGCAGGCTGGGGTTGCCTTAACAGGGAAGGGGAAGAGGTCGCTCGCGGAAGGCTTGACGATCGGTTTCTCCCCGGCCATTAGCCACCAGCTCAGGTGAGCCTTCCATTCTTTCCTGATCTCCATACGGAGATTGAGAGGGTATGGAATAACCCATTTTCGACCTGTATCCACCAACATCAGTGGGCTAGTTTCTTGGGCAAGGTCAAAGTTCAAAGAGGTGAAGGTGCGCTCAGCTGGATTTAGGACCTGCATACCGCTGAGATCCGCATCCATGCCCAGGCAAGCGAGAGGGCCCGGGCCCTTATGGTCCGAGGACCCTAGACAGGCCCTTGTTTTATCCTTTCCCTGACCATGTGACTATAACCCAAATGTGAGACGTTCAAACTGACCAATCAAATAATTAAAACTTCCCCCATTGTACTAAAGATGTGACAATTCATAGACCCCCGGAGTACACACATCTTGGCCTACAGGCCTTGATCACTATCAGCCCCTCTGTACCTTTAGGAACTCCAAATGGTCATTGGGGAAAGAGGGTGGAAAACAGTAAAGCAAATGTCTTTGTTCATTTCAAATATCTTGGATTATTTTCAATCCTACAGTATGTGATGGCTTCCCTTGTTGCCGTATGTAAGATAAAGTGAAGGTGTGCCACCGCTCATTCTAGATGTAAAACAATGTTTATAGCTTAGGCTTCCTCTCATAGTGAGAGCATTTTAGGCCACCGCTCATTTATACGAAAATGGTTATCAGCGGAGAGTTAAGTGGCAGAACATCATTCTAGAAAGAAGAATGGGAATGTTTATGCTAGCACTTGTTTTTTCTACACACACCTGTGTTGGGCCTCTGGCTATTAGCCACCTCAGGGTAGAGTAGTTGGTCTCTCTCTCTCAATTTTTTTTTTTCCTCTCAAAAAAAAAAAGTCCCAAGGATGGGCAACTGCACAGTTAGCTTTACTAGCTGCCAGGTAGGAGGACTCACTAGGACTTGAAGCTGTGGTCCTAGGCCTTTGCGCCCAGGTAGGCCTTTCATTAAAAGTCCTCCAAAGTTTATGGAGGTTTTCCTGTGGAAATGCACTCCCCTTAGTATGGTGGCGTTGGTATATCGTTCTCCTTAGCGTCAATCGACGCTGTGCAAGTTCCCTTTTGAAAGGGAACGTCTAGGTTACGACTGTAACCTCTGTTCCCTGAGAACAGGGAACGAGACACTGTGTCTTTTCACCATGCCTCGGGGCCTGCCTCCCAAACAGTCCCTTCAGACGAAAAGGTGATTATAATGTTTGCAAGGCGCCCTTATATACTTCCAGGTCGCACGTTAATGGTTCATGGGCTGTCGCCGGTCAAAAGGATTACCATCATTTGATTGTGATTTCAGACACCTGTCATGCCTGAGGCGTTCCCCTTAGCGTCAATCGACGCAGTGTCTGGTTCCCTGTTCTCAGGGAACAGAGGTTACAGTCGTAACCTAGACGCTCTATTTGTAAGCTATTTCAACCAAATTATATAAAACCAAATTAGATAATAAATTATCTGTATTGAGGTATATGGCAGGTTTCCCAGTGGTTTCAAAAATGGTATCGAATATCAATATGTTTCAAGGTATCGTATCGAAGTTGGAAATTCCAGTATCGTGATATGATCTGTATGGAGGTTTATAGCAGGTTTCCCAGTCGTATCGGAAATGGTATCGAATATCAATACTTTTCAAGGGATCGTATCGAAGTTTGAAATTTCAGTATCGTGATAACACTAATTTACCTTCTCAACTGTTCATTTTGTGGAATACCAATGTTGAAATGTTGTTTTAGAATGCATGTTTCTTCTATTCGTACTTTCTTTTTGCTTTCTTGTTTTACACTTTCTCAGTCTGCATTCACTTAGTTTCCTTTGCTTTCAGACACCACAAGGCTGGCACAGATTCAAAGACACACAAAGAATCGGGCACATCAGTCTTTTGACATGTATGAATGGCCTAAATAAACAGTGAAGTGTTGCAAGCGTGCCCTCTGTGCTCTGATATGTCTCATTCGTTTGGTCTGGGAGTCCATGGCAGCTTGATGCGGCTTTAGATCGCCACAAACCATTTGTCAGGCGTTCAACACACATGCTAAAAAGAGGCAAACTGGCAGACGTGAGCTCGGAGATGCCTGCTGGAAATATAGACGTATGAGGAATAGACCCTCAGATATGTGTGTGAGGCTCTAGAGTGAGCGCTAATAGAATGTGAAGGGAGAGCCAGATATTTGCAGTGATACGAGGTGAGCGGGAGCAGCTGTGTTCGCTATGTGTACATACAAGGAATGCAACACTGCGTCCCAAAGCATACGTTCGTTTTAAAACAAATCACCTATAGAAACAGATGAGTTGTGCAAATACACACCCACCTGCCCAGTTACACGCACACATTGTAACACACATTTTGAAACGGGTAGGCTGCACTCCTGGGTGGGCCGTGTATTGTAAGAGACAGGTCCCAGTGCATGAAAAGTGAGACTCTGTCAAGGAGCAGCAGTGTGTGTGTGTGTGTGTGTGTGTGTGTGTGTGTGTGTGTGTGTGTGTGTGTGTGTGTGTGTGTGTGTGTGTGTGTGTGTGTGTGTGTGTGTGTGTGTGTGTGTGTGTGTGTGTGTGTGTGTGTGTGTGTGTGTGTGTGTGTGTGTGTGTGTGTGGGGGGGGTGATCGCTTAACCCAGCCAGTCTTAAGGATATATGGTGAAATAGATTTCTCCAGGGGAGAGGTGTGTGTATGTGTGTTAGCCCAAACACATGGAGGCCCAGCAGCGAGTGGATCAGAATGAGGGTGGACTCTCTACGCCTCTCGGCCAGCCAAAGATACAGCACACGTTCCACTCAATCCCGTCATGACCTCAGCCAGTGCTGGGAGACAAACACCCGTGCTCCGCGGTATTCCTGACGGAAAACTCACCACTCCGGGCATGCAACGAATGACTCAGCACTCCGCCTCGTGATGGTCAACCTGGAGCGCTCCAGTCGTGATGACATCACTGCGAAGGTCAGTTCCCACCCCGCCATGGGCCGCGGCGTTAATCAGAGTCAGATTGAGCTGGGAGGGGAGAGGACAAACACTCTACGATTTCAGCTGTGCATGCTATGACAGAACCATTTCCATGGAGAAATATCCCCAAACTCGAGCCCAGGTCAACAATTCCCAGACAATTAATGGGTACTAGTGCAATTAATATTCTGGGAATTTTGAAGCATAGTTATTAGTTTCATTGCAAACAGATCGACTTCAATACATCCTGAAATAACACTGTTAAATGCAAAAGCATACCATACCCTATAGTGTTCAAAAGTTTTTGCAAGAAATCTTATGCTGCACCAAGGGTCCATTTATTTGATCAAAAATACATTCAAAACAGTAGGTTAATATTGTGAAATACTATTACTACAGTATTTAAAAGAACTGTTTTCTGTTTTGATGAATTTGAAAATGTGATTCATGCCTGGGACAGCAAAGCTGAATTTTCAGCATCATTACTCCAGTCTTCAGTGTCACATGATCCTTCAGAAATCTTTCTAATATGCTGATTTGCTGCTCAAGAATAATTTCTTAACAGCTGTGCTGCTGGTAGGGTTGGCAATTTCTGAGAGGCTAGCAATAGCAAGCTAGTTTTGAAAGCATAAGATCCCACCCTCCCTTCAGAGCGTCTCCTCCCACGCCTCCTAATTGCGACACTCGTGTGATGTCATGTATGATGTTTGGAAATATATAGGTTGACAGGCAGGCAGGACGTTCAGACCGAATGCAATGATTGGACAAACATGCTTTGGTCCTGAGATTTCCACAGTTTAAATGTTTTTATTTATTTATTAAGAGCACTTTTATTATTGATTGCTACCAGGAAGTGACAAGATTTTCAACCAGTATATCGAAAACCCTACCTTTATTTTATTTTTTATTTTATTTTTTCATTTTATTTGTGGAAATGTAATTTTTCAGAAAGTTTTTTTTTTTTTTTTGATGAATAGAAAGTTCAAAACAACAGCTTTTATTGGATATCCTTGCCAAATACAATAATTAAGTTCTTATTAAAGGGGTGGTAAAATGCCATTTTTATAAGATGTAAAATAAATCTCTGATGTCCCCAGAGTGTGTGTGAAGTTTTAGCACAAAAATACCCCACAGATATGTTTATATAGCATGTTAAAGTTGTCACTTTTTGAGGGTTTGCAAAAACGCACCGTTTTGTGCCTGGCCCTTTAAATGCAAATGAGCTGCTGCAGAGGGCGGGGTTTCAAGAGCTCGCGTGTGTTAGCAGCTGCGATTACCTCACGCAGACACACTAAAATGACAGAAACTGTTCTGCCTTTAATGTTATAATGGAGTCAGACAAAGATGGAGAGACTCAAGAAGAAGTGACAACATATAGAATGCAACAGGACGTCTCTGAATGGTTAGTTGATGAATTTATGTATCTGATGTGGAGTTAACTATCTTCAATTAGCATATTCTGTCATGATAATCTATAATTGCTCGTATAGGAACTGTTGTGAGATGCACACAGAGTGACTTTCTATTGCATGTGAAAAGATGGATGCTAAAGTTTGAGCTGACTCACAAATGTTCTCTTATACAACTACTTTTCCTCTTCTCAACATACTGCGTGTACCCGGTGGCGGGGTTTATGAACATTTTAGGGTTGCTGATGTCACTAAACGTGTAGTGTGTCGTGTAGTCCCTACCAGCCGTTTGTTGTAGTCCTTTTCTTTAAAAGGAAATATCTTCCTTGGCTTTGAACTTTAAGCGTTGTAACTTTGCAGATGTTGTTTATGCTCAAACAGCAATATTACACACTAACTAAAGTTAGAAAAGTGAACTCTTTAAAAAATATATATTGCTGATACAAAACATTTGAACCGTAAATAGTTTTGAGCTTTTAATTGAAGTTACTGTCATCAAGCAAAAACACGCCTCCTTTCGAAGTAATTACGCATTATAATTAGTAAAAAAAAAAAAAAAACATTTGAAAGTTTCTTAGTAAATTCTCCCATAGAAAATTAGCAGTTGATAGTTTTAGAGGGGAAAAAACACTTTTGTAACTACTTTGATAGGCCATTGGTGTGAGGACCACAGAAGTAGTCGAGATCACTTGAGTAACACCAAACCCATCGTCGTTGTTAAAGTTTCTCCCAACGGAGCTGCTCTCAAACTGATTCATCACAGTTACTCACCATTAGGAATAAACTCAGCACTCATAACTAATAACAAATGCCAAAACATCTCACCTCGTTGACAGTAATGGTCTATATGAGATTTAGGTGAGCCACAAATGAATTGCTGGATTCTAGCTGATGAATCACTGTTCTGGAAGTTTGATGGGGGCTTTTAAGAGACACTGAAGATACCGTACGGGTGTCCATACAAACAAAGCTCAGTTACAACCAAATTCCATTCCTGTCGTGGGATAGGAACACAAGCTTGGCTACAGTAATATGTTATTTGGTTCACATCTACAGATTCAATTACAATTGTAAGAGATTCTCTGTCTCTTTGAATAGCATTCAACTGGATTTCAGTTAATACATGAAGGAACAGGGCTTATTTAGTAGCTGAGTAAACAGTATACATCATCTATAATGGTCCCAGGCTGTGGTGTGTCCCCACAGGTGACGACAGTGCGGTCAACACTTAACCTTCTTTCTCTAATGTTGCCCATTGGTCCGTGAAGTTTCATCAAGTTTATGAGAGGGAAAGGCCTTAAAAGCTTATTTATGAATAGTGAGTGTTTACCCTGTTCTTCTAAATGGATCTCTGAGGGCAACAGGAGAGCGAGGGAGAGCGAGAGGTGAGCTGGGTCAGATCGATAGACAAGAGTCAGAGAGCAATAAGAAAGTGCCAGTGCTTCATTTGTGCAAGAACAAGCCGGACCCAACACCTCTGTAATTGGATTTAGAGACAATTTTAGTAAATCCCCTTCCTTTAAAGGTGCATTTGTATATGTGTTTGAAAATATGATGAATACATAGGGCTATCAATTTAACATGTTCATTTACTGTGGTTATAATATATATAGATATAACAATTATTTGATTAGATTATTAAAAACATTAACTCAATTAATCCTAAAAAGGGTATGGTTAGTCAAGTTTATTTTTAATCTGGTGTAAATTCTGCAATAATTGATTTTCAAAGTCAATATTGAAACAATTGCAATTGATATCAATGCCTGTGTGTCTATATGCGTGCAGTTGATTTTTTTTAATGTATTTTTATATTTAGATTTTCACAGTTGTATATAGCAATGATTTTAATTCTGTAATTCTATATTTTGCACTATCCTCGTAAAAATATAAGAAAACGTTATATATATATTTACGTTTACATTTATGCATTTGGCAGACGCTTTTACCCAAAGCGACTTACATTGCATTTTAAGGAACAATTACATTCTTATCAGTTCTTGCTTTCCCTGGGAATAAACCCATGACCTTGGCGTTGCAAGCGCCAACACTGTTGAAAAACTGTATACATTAGGTGTAGCTAAATAGTGTCATGTGTACAAGCTGTATGTTGGGTTGGTCTTAAGAATTTAATTGACAGAGAAGAGATAATATCCCAAAACTCAAATCCACAACAATTGGGTACTAGTGCAATTAATATTACGTCGGGGATTTTGGAAATGGGATTTTTTTTTTATTATTACAATGTTCAAATTGGTACACTATGGAAACGCTACTCAAAAAAGCTTGCAGTGTAGACAGATTAATTGATTTTAATGAGACGGATAGTTTGGTCGCATTATAGATTGGATATTAACGTCCCTTCACCTCTCCAACCTGCCGGATCCATGACTAGTGAACCCTCTGACTTTGAGTGACACGGAATAAAAAGAGTTTAGGAAGAGTGAAGAAGGCTCTCAATCGGCAGTGCATCTGCCTCTCCTCCCTCTGCTTTTAAACATGAATTAATGTAAATTCCAGGCGTTTTCTCGCTCCGGCTCTGACGCTCCGTCTTACCGGCGCACTGCAATCTCGTAGGGGTGTGTGAATCTTGCAGTAATGGCATTCCTGCCCCGCTACATTACCGCTATTTCCCAGCCATCAATCAGAAGCCTGGAGTGAAGTGTTATGAGCTGAGAACAGGGCTGGACCAGTGGACAGGGAGGGCCGGACAGCAGATAGCTACTGATATTAGCACCAGGCCTGCAGTAGCAGTATGACAACTCCTTAGCCTTTTCAACTTGAGCAATCGAAAAGCCCAAGTGTCAAGATTAGAAAGCTGGAGACTGTACTGCTGAAAGTAACATTTTCACAGTCAGCAAATCGAACAGATCCCAGCAGGAAATAGGATCCTCTGAGGACATGAGCATTATTTTAACATGAACTTTCAAAATGCACTTTGATTAAGCGGTTTCTTTCCTTAATGGACATTTAATCAGTCTTTATCTCTTGGTTTTTATCTCTGTTGTGTTGCGTTGTGAAGCCCCTCCCACAGTGAGATCTGTTCAAATCATTGCATCTTTATGAAACACCTTTCACAACCCATTTTACTTCCGTAATGTGATGTTTTTACTGCAGGATATTGAACACACACACACACACACAAAACTTAGGCCCGGGACTTGATTTTACCTATTGGGAATTTAAAAAGTATTCTCTACATGGTTGAAAAAAAAAAAAGAGTGCCTGCATAATCTAAAAAAGTTGTTTCATAGTTTCAGGTTGTTTCAAGTTATTATATTTTCATGAAAGATTGTTCAAATGTTTAGTGGTGGAATAATGCTGAATTGTAAAAAGTAGGATCAGCAATGTTTATCAAGACAGTTTAATTTCATAATGATTTAAAACATTATCATCGGTTGTGTCTTTGTTTTTTTAATTAATTAATTAATTGTTCGTTCGTTTCTTTCGTTCATTCAATCATTCAATCATTCAATCATTCATTCATTCATTCATTCATTCATTGAAAACAAAATCTATTAAAAATTACAAATTTACCAGCATATATGTAGCCTGGGAAAACCCAGACCACTTCCGGCAAATTTAGATTTGCTCTGCAAGTGGGTCTGGCAAAGAGCCCATTGAAACCCATTTCCAATCCGTCGAAATCGCGGCACCAATCAGAAACGTTGGGGCGGGCTTTACACGATGACGACAGAGCAGAGACGGTGACGCAGATTTTGTACATTAAAAAGATGGATGCCGCCGTGGAACATCACAACATCACTCGTTCGAATCAGCTATCGTGTCTGTTTCAAGCGATTTAAAATAGTCATTTTCGTTAACACAAACAGAGAATTGCTGAGAGTCTCGAGATGTTTCTCCGTCGCTCTGCATACGTCATGTCATTCATCGCTCTGATTGGTTTTAGATCTATCCGACGTCCGTTGGTGACGCCCTGTGGAAATTAATTGTCTATGGAGCTTTGCCAGACCCTTACTCAGTTACAACTGAAAGTGGTCTGGGTTTTCCCAGGCTAGCATATATGACCATTCCTATTGGCACTCCATTCGTATTCTTATTGGCACTCTATTCTGTCAATTATGCCAGAAGAAATGTACTTTTGAATCTTGTTACATAACAGAATATTTCAAAGATAAGAGATATGTTTTACTGATTTATATTCTGTTATGTAACTATTTCCAGGAGTATATTAATAGCATGCAAATATTGTAAATATGTTTTCCGTGTAAACATCCCCGGAGTAGTGTCGGACCGATCACATCACTGGACACTCAGCTAGTCATGATGAACCCCTCCTAACTCCTATCTGTGTGTTAGATATGACATCATTGTACTATGATGTCTGCATTATCTGATTGTGACATCATAATTCTATCAGCTGGTGCACTCCCACCGATGAGACAGCAGGAGCATTTGGTTTGAGGTGTTTCAGAGGGCTTCTTCTACTGACAGTGACATTGTACACTCACAGATACAATACTAACACACAGATTGTACATAGGGAGTCGCATAGCGCCGTAAAGGGTGTAAAGCCAAACAAAAGGGTGTGTTCCTCATATTATATATCTGTTCCCCAGATTTCACTGTAAATCAGTCATTGTTCTGTGGGAAAATATGAGATACTGAACAATTTTCACACCATGAATTTCTCTTTTTTTTTTTGCTGTCCTCACCAGGCTTATTAACTATCTACTAGCAAACCTTCTTTTAATTTGAACTTTACCAGCTGTTCTTCTCACTTATAAAAAATAAAGGGGTCTTCATTAGCCTCTGGTTCTATGAAGAACCTTTAATGGCAATAGAACCTTTCCATTCCACAAAAGGTTCTTAGTTGAAAAAGGTTCTTCAGATTTGTTAAATGTTCTTCAAAAAATTCTTCTTTAAATAACTGTTCACTGAAAGGTTCTCTAGGGAACCAAAAATGGTTCATGAATGGCATCACTGTGTGGACCCCCTTTTGGAACCTTTATTTTGTAAGGGTAGTGAAAAGGATCAAACCAGTTGAAATTCAAGCTGTTATAAGCTGGTATTAGCAGGCATGGCTGTCTAAAATGAACTACAGCTTGAAAGTTTGCTTTGACCAATTAGATCAAGTATCCACCTAGTACTGGAGGGACACTCCAGGAATGGTTATGTAAACCCGATCACTTAAACCCCGCCACAGAGCATTTCTCATCCCGTTGTACAGTACGCTCCAGAGGGCAACTACCTAACTACTTAGTCACCACTAAAGAGTATGAGAAATGTCTTTCCTCCTTTATAGACATGAGTGTTTAGTGCAGATCAAAGGGACACAATCAAGTTTATGCTAATGGATTCTCTCTGCATCTTTCTTTCTTGCTCTTTCTCCCTCTTTAAACTCTTGCGCTGCTTTGTGGTCTCAAGAATGAAACAGCAGCCGTCATCAGATTGCTGTTATGTAAGCCATTTGCTATCTGAAAGGTTACGAAACAAGGCTTTATGTATCTCATATGGCAAGTAAATAAATATTAATATTAGGAGTGGCAATCGATTACATTTTTAATTGAGATTAATGTGTGTACATTTATGCAACAGTGCTTTTTATAATTTCAACTGCACAATATCTTTTCAAGCTCATTTCAAATTGTGACAAATTATTATCAGCTTTAAAGGCACAATAAATATTTGATATTTATATGTATTTGACAGCCCTAATATTAAATGACTACTGACCAACAAAACCGTTGTTGGAATTGCAGTTTAAAGATGAATTGTGCATCCCGGGAGGCGGGAGCCTTTGATTTGGGCTGGAAACTATTTTTTACTGGAGATTTTATGTTGCTTTTAGAGAGCCATTTTTCTTGTAATCTTAGATTAGAATCAGACAGTGTTTACACTAGACATGCAAAACTTGCTGCACTCTTTGAAGGGTGAAGATTTTCTCATCACTCAGAAGGTAAAGCTCTCCAAAATACCCTGGTTCACCATTTAAGAGATTCGTTCTGAGGACGAGCGTAACCAACGTCTAAGCTCAATGTGTAACCTATGCACACCAATAAACAAAACCTGTTTACCCTCTAGATGAACTCTGTGACACTCTATTGCTCTGCTCCAAAAACCTAGTGAGCAGCAGCTGCCTTTTAAGGAACCTTATAAATGGTTGATTTGGTACAATAAATGATCCCTAAAAATGCTGCCTCGCTACACTTTTTTGAACAGAGCATGTCTTTCTCCGTTATTGTGTTCTTATCATGACTTATTATAAGCTCTTATAGAAACATCCCATGGCTTCAAGTGAGCAGCTTACTGAATTCTTAAATGTGCAGACTTTATGTGTGTAACAGTGAGGAGATCTGTTTGGATCCTAAGTCTTTAGTAAGGTCAGTTTTTGGAGATGGTGTAAGGGAGTTGTAGTGAGTTATACGTGAAGAGTTATACGTGGAGTGAGTTATACGTGAATTTATTCCTACTGCTGGAATACATTTCTTTGTAAATTTCTTAAATAAAGTCATTTATTGGCCTGACAATCATGTACAGAGGACTGTTTGATTAATCAAAATTTGAAGATCTGAAGAAAGAAGATTGTATATCCAGGTAACTTGTCCTGTCATTTTGCTATATATGAAGGAGCGTGATGCCATGTAATCAAAACTTTCACCTCAACAACGAGAAGAAACATGGTGGACAAGATTGTATTTCATTCATTTATTCATTTAATTTAGACAGTTGAAATCTTACTCCTCAATAGCATGCAATCACTTGCTTTCTAACTCAATGACTTATGGCAATTCAAAATAAATACTAGGGCTGTCAATTGACTACATGTTTATTTGAGATTAAAGGTGTAGTAAGCAATTTCTGAGAAACACTGTTGATATTTGAAATCAACCCAAACAAACACACTCCTCCCGTCATTGCTCCGCCCCCACATTGCACAAACACACAGAGTGGATGTCTCTTTATCATAGCTGAAGCTAAACAAAATAATGCGAAAATGATGAATGAACAACAAAGGAAGAACAAAAAAATTACATATAATACACAAGAGTATATACAAGCGAGAGTTTGTTGTTAGTCGCCAGCAGCTCCATACAAACAATGATATTCAAAACTGTCCTGTTACTAAAGCTAACATTACGACGACAACATATCTTGGTTCTGTGAAAAAGCAAATCCAAACGTATGGAGCAGAAACAAAGCAACTTCTGCATCAGTTTTCAGATCTTCTCGCTTTGGTCTCTCCAGCTCTAGAAAGCTTTTCTAATATTAGCGTGGGTCCTAAAGATCTTGTCTTATGATGACCCTTCTTTTTCCAGTGATATTCCTCTGACCTTTTCTCTTTTAATGTCTCTCAGCCATCTCTCTTTCTACAGTCTTTCTTCAAATCTCCCTCTTGCTCCTCCCCCATCATGAATGGACACGCCTCTTGCTGATTGGATCACCCTCTCCCCTACTCCATCATGAGTGGACACGCCTCCTACTTCTGATTGGATCACTCTCTCTCCTCCCCCAATCATGAGGGACACGCCCCCTACTGCTGATTGGATCACTCTCTCTCCTCCCCCAATCATGGGGGACACGCCCCCTACTGCTGATTGGCTACAAATGTGTTGTGCTGCTCGCTCCGATCCACTTTCAACAGCGATTCTCAGAAATAAATGTATGCAGCTTTGAGCTTTTTATTTGTTTTACTTGCACAGTAAATATCAAATTCTGTATTTGAAAAATTGAACTAATCTGGAATAATTTACAAATAATTATCAGCATTAATAAAATTAAAAGAATTGTTGATATCTTACTCCTCAGTAAGCATGTAATCACTGGTTTTCTGACTCAAAAACTCATATTTTTCAGCTTGTGTAAGAACGATGACCAAAGAGGAAGAATCTACAGTGAAGCAACCAAGACGATCCTGACAGGCATGTCTGAAACACAGAGCAATACAAGCTGAGTAAGTACTTAAACATCCTATAATTGCATCTAAATCTGGACCAACCGTCTGATGTTGCTGCGATTTACTTGGGTTTGAATATAATTACAGGAAGTTAGTGTGGAATTTGTGAACACCCAAACTTTCAGCAGCCTGTCATCGGAATAGCTTTGTCTTATAAACATGCATGTAAACACACTGAATGACACAGAGATGTTCAATGAAATCCCTTCAATCTCACCCAGATGAGTAAGTGTGCAGTGCCAGAAGGAGATCACGTGTAAGCTGATGTTGTATAGTAGGAGATTAGTCCTGTTGAATGTGTGGCTTTGTTTACAGCTCCCCGAGACACTTATGGACACTCTCATCCCTACATTTTTTAATCATAGCTCATCATTTTCGGCTGCACTCAACATGCCGTGGCCAAAACCGTTGTTGGGGCTGTTAAAAGCCAGCGGTACATTACCAGCTCTAAGCCTTATCTTTTTACACATGCTCGCATAATGCCTGAGATCAAGACGGGTCCTCTACAATGTGCCATTAATTTCATCTTTCAGGCCTCCTTATCAAAATATTTTGTTCCAGCTTCCATCAAAATACTTCAGTAACCTTGGAATCTGTCAAAACATTTGGGTATTTTGGAGTTTACCTGACGGCAAATGATTCCATCTGAAATCGCTGCCTGAAATATTCTCTTCACAGATTAAAGGTCTGCGTGCTTTAAACAAAGGTGTATTTGAGTGAGTCGAGCCGGGCTGAACTCCGCCTTGAACCGTGACATTACTGAAAGCATGAGCCTTTGACTTGGCGTGTAGCGAAGCCAAAATGGGCTGGGAGGGAACATGACTGAGCAACGTTTAACCTCTGACCTGTCTATCTGTCTGCCTCTTTCCCTCCCTATCTCTCTCACATACGCATCAGCACGCCACAGATATGTAAACAAATAACTAGTGTTGCCATCCCCATTTCTATTATTAGTAATTTGGTCTGAGCACCATGTTTTTTATCTATTGCAGGATTTATTTTAATTTTTAAGTCAGTTTTGGTGCCTGTAAATTTACAATAAAATAAAATATGCAGTGTGCCTTAACAGTAATAACCACTATATAGATTTTTACTGTAAATTGTATCGCAATCTTTTTTAGCCTTAAAAAACAAGAATTAGATTAAAAATTGAAACAATTACATGCACTGTCCTTGTAAATCTATTCCAAGTTTGCATCATGCACGGTGTGTTATTTTATTCAGTTTTGTATTTCAGTTAAAATTGCATTAGTCTATTCATTTAAAAATATGTGTGCATATCTGTGCATTTTATTCCAAAATATTCTGCTTTATTCTTCCTTCAAATTGGAGTTACTTAAATTGAGAATAATATACATTTGTGCATAATGTAATATACATAATGTAGGCTACATGTACGCAACAGTGCTTTTTATACTTTCAACTGCACAATAAACATCAAATTCTATATTTGTCAAAATGAAGCTCACTTGAACAGCTTTTCTTTTTCAGATAATGCGACAAACCTCTTTTCTCAAAGCCCACTTTTTATTGCACTCGAGTCCTGATGGATGGATAGAGTTAAATTACACCATTTATTGTTTCTCATAATCCTATTTTACTCTGAAAAATATTACATTAAAACAGGTTGTGCCATTTCATATAGTTCTACTTTCATGTTTTCATATGCTACTGACCAGTATAAAATTCATGAGAAGAATGAACAGAAACTAATTTGATGATATATGCTTCCCTATATTTAATTGAATAAAACACAGGTTCTGTAGGTCTGCAAGTATCTGGGATGTTTGAGCAGCTGGTCTCTCTTAAAGGAGAGAGATTTTCTCACAGGGTCTCTCTCCTGGGGCATTTAAGATGACCACACATCTAGCACAAACCAAATGCTTTCGTCCCGCCACCCATCCGTGCACTGACATTTCCCAGTTCTTGAATGGAAGCCAGCGCAGCCATAGTTTAGCTTTGTGCAAACCTGTTTGTTTGGGCCGTACACCCAGCAAAGCTTCTTCTGTCACAGAGCCGTCAATGTCTGCCCTTCTAGTCAACCTGCGAAGATTCCTCAGGGATGGAATAATCACAGGTGAGGTTGCACCATGACAGCAAAGTGAAATAACCCTATATTGTATAAACATTACGTCACTGCTTCTATAAGTTGGGGCTGGCGGTGGTCCACATTTTATTCGCTGTAGTGTGCTTGAGAAAAAGGGAAGTGGTTTGTATACCTCGGTGTCCATTTCCCACCACAAACAACAAACACTAGATACATATAATTTGCAATATTTGGGTAAGGGTTGCTTAGACAAGCCTCACTATTACTATTGCTCATAATAGGGCTTGTCACACTTAGTTAACCCTGGATATTTGTAAACCCCGGGTAAACAGAATTCTGGGTTATCTTGTTTCACATTTCACACTGCTCATAATTTTGCCTGGGTTAACAATCAATCCTGCTGACGTTTCACTGCACATTCCTAAACCATGGGTTAACATTCAAATTTGCATATTTGTGGTGTCATTGATCAGATGAGGAATCCTACGATCAGGATGTTAAAATGAACACAAATCTCACCTTTTAGATCATCAATAGCACCACTGATCAGTAGACATTGAACAGTAATGTTCCAGCAAGTTTGTCACTTGTTGGAGTCCCCTTGAAACATTTCCATTGTGGTCTGTGCTATTTGGTTGCAATGTGAGTATTTGCAGTACGTTTCTGTATTAGGTTTGGTTGTGAGTATTTGCAGTGTGTTTCTATATTTGGTTGTGAGTATTTGCAGTGTGTTTCTGTATTAGGTTTGGTTGTGAGTATTTGCAGTGTGTTTCTGTATTTGGTTGCATTGTGAGTATTTGCAGCATGTTTCGGTATTAGGTTGGGTTGTGAGTATTTGCAGTGTTTTTCTTTATTTGGCTGTGTTGTGAGTATTTGCAGCACATTTCTTTATTTGGTTTGGTTGTGAGTATTTGCAGTGTGTTTCTATATTTGGTTGTGTTCTGTGTATACGTTTCTGTATTTGGTTGCGTTGTGAGTATTTGCAGTGTTTTTCTGTATTTGGTTGCGTTGTGAGTATTTGCAGTGTGTTTCTGTATTTGGTTGCATTGTGAGTATTTGCAGTGTGTTTCTGTATTTGGCTGGGTTCTGATTCTGTTTTGCTACTTGGGTTTTAAGGCTGCTCTTAGTGTTTTGTTGTTTGGAGGTATTATGTTCATATTATTTATCTGGTTGTTCTGTAAAGCATTTCGGTCAGCCTAGTGGCTGTTGTAAATGTGCTATATAAATAAAGTGAACTTGAACTGTGTTGTGAGTATTTGCAGTGCGTTTCTGTATTTGAATGTGTTGTGAGTATTTGGTTGCATTGTGAGTATTTGCAGCACATTTCTGTATTTGGTTGTGTTGTGGTATATATATATATATATGTGTGTGTGTGTGTGTGTGTGTGTGTGTGTGTGTGTGTGTGTGTGTGTGTGTGTGTGTGTGTGTGTGTGTGTGTGTGTGTCTGTGTGTGTGTCTGTGTGTGTGTGTGTGTATTTAATTTTTAATTGGGAATATGTTTTTCTCATTTTACCTGCTTCTCATTTCCCCAGTTTAAGCAGCCAATAACTGTTTGACAATGCCTTGACTGCATTTTTAAATTCCTTGATTTTTGAAATGTTACTGTACATTTTATTGCCACTCATTTGTTAATTACTACTTTTTAACTTGGGGTCAAACCTAATCCGCTTGGAGCTTTGCTTCTATGTCACGTAACATTTCCTTACTTTGACTCGCTAGGATATCCGAACCCATCAGAATTGAACTTATTTTGTCTCCTTTACAATAAAAGTGGATGAAAGTGTCTTTTTTCTCAAAAGGCAAGAGTAAGGCCAAGACAGAGAGACAGATTGTTCAGAGCGATACGGCTCTCAGACTGCAGCTGAGAAATGGCGCGGTTTTGTTTATGGAGTGTGCGTGAATATATTCCAGACTTTATTAAATTGTGAACTCAGTGGGAAGGAGAGAGGACCGAATAGCACTTTGGAACAAAAGGCCTCAAGTTTCAT
This sequence comes from Phoxinus phoxinus, assembly GCF_949152265.1. Classification (NCBI taxonomy): domain Eukaryota; kingdom Metazoa; phylum Chordata; class Actinopteri; order Cypriniformes; family Leuciscidae; genus Phoxinus; species Phoxinus phoxinus. The sequence goes on along the minus strand of NC_136887.1, from coordinate 31,491,515 downwards.
GTTATGTCTTGGTTACAAATGACACAGCTTAACCCGGGATAGGAGACAAAGGCATAAATTGAATCTGGCCCCAAACCACAGACTCCTTAAGTGAAGGAAGGACATATCTGCAACACTTCTCTGACACTGTGAAGTGATACTCTTTTATATTGTTATGGTTAGACTGACACCCCTAGCCAAAGAATGGCAGAAAATGGATTTCCACCCTACAACTTTTCCAGATTTATCCAGCGGATTTCTCAACAATGAGAAGATCATTCCTGAGTCACGCTCCGAGCTTCAGTGAGTCTGCAGCGAACGGTGCGCGCATGAATGCTTTGGAATGTGCATCATAATGAAAACGCATCAATATCCCGGGTTCGTTGTTGCGATTTAACGTCTTTTTCCGTGCCAAGAAAAGAGCCATCAAACACAGACAACTCCTTCTGCTTCTATTGTTATTCAACTCATTAATAATTCTGTTATACCTCTGATCTCCCATTGAAATTAAATATATTCCCAGATGTTTTTCTTGTCAGTTCTACCACTCCTGTCTTGAACATCTTTGCTATTGTTTAACTTATGAGCAGGAAAACCTGCAGCCTTTAATAGACTAAAGAAAACACAGGTTTGTCATCAATCATCGGCGGTGATTTTCAGTGCGGCTACACGACAAAGCAACACCTACAAATTGGCTTTGAATTGCTAAATAGTGAAATCAGTGTTTCAGGGCAGGGCGTCATTTTTTTTCCACCAGGAATGAATCACTAAAATGTGACATTCATCTTTTTGATGAGTTTGCTTTGATTAATGAGAGTCTGAGAGTGGAAAGTCCCTATCAACCATCGGGAAGTAGGCAGGCGTTTAGAACGCAGCGCTCATCAGAAATCAGAAGTCTTCCTGAAAACAGCCTATGATATATATATATTTTTTTTTTTTCCTTTTTTTTCCTTCTTCTTGACATTCAGAAGTTGTCAGCATGCCCCACACAAGCTTACTCTCATTCTTATCTAACACAAATCTCACATTTGGATAGTTTGTCCATGGAATTATAATTTGTATTTTTTTTAATATCAACAATACGATTTGCAGGGACAGTGTAAATCTGTCTTACAACTGGTCAATATTTAATTTACATTTTTTATGTAATATATATATATATATGGGGTTTTTTCTGCATTTTTGAAGAAAAGGCATTTTCAACCTATTTTAATAGGCATGTCTAAGAATAAGATTATACGATCTCCTGATGAAGGACTTTATTTGTAAATACCATCACAGATTTCACTACTAAGACGCAAGATACCTTGATGATCCTGACAGGCATTGTGAAATGCTGCAGTATGAATGATAAAGATCGGAATTTCATTGTTTGTTATTCTTTTAGCTGATTCATCCTGAAATTGACTGTTCCCGGTCCAGGGCCAAGCGCTGTCATGCAAACCTCTGCTCTAATAATTTCAGAACATGTGGTAGGACGATATTTGCACAGCAACACCTGTGGGTACTTCCCCAGACTATAAAACACAAGAATGCTACACTCTACCTTCACGTCTAGCATTTGAGTGATGGCACACGGTGTGAGTTTTTTACAGGACAGAGATTAGTGTGTATCTGCTTAAGGCAGCTTTATCGGCGCTCAAGTGAAGCTTCCTTGTGATTCCCTGATGGACAGATTAAACCCTCAGCAGCACAAAGTGCCTGAATAGTGTCTGTCTCCACAGGACCTGCTGAAGTCCAGCTCCATTTGAGCTTCATGTTCAAAGTCGGAAATCATCATAAAGACATCATTTAACTCATTTAAATTGAGCTTGTACAAAACCCCAGAAATGTACGTAGTAGATTTACAGTAGATTTCTAGTGCTCCGCACTCTTTGCATGGGACTGCATTAAGAGAATTCAAATGAAGAGTTTTTATGTGTTTTGAGTAGTGTTGACTCTTATATATCGAACCTTACAGATACAGAGTTCTATCAGGTGCTTATTTTACAATGTTTACACTTGGTATTAAGATGCGTTTTGGTCGACTGGGTCATAAGTGGATGACGCTAAATATGGGTGTAAATGGCATTTTGAGCTTGTCCACTTTCGTGCACTTCCAAAGGTAGTTGAGAACACATTTGACCGGATTGCTTTCGTATTTTAAACATTCATCCTGTTGAATGTGTTCGAACTGCCACAAAAGACGCCTACTCTCTCAATGACCTAATCGTGAACATTATGTGAAGAGCTCTAGCCAGACGGGATGTAAACTGTCGGCTGAAGACACAAGATTGGTTTGAAGATGAAAAACATACCAAGCACAATGTTCTTTCACCACTCCTGCCTTTTAACACACACTCACAGCGTTCGGCTGGTCTTGTGGCTGTCAGAGCAGAAATGAAATCTGCCGCTGCTCCAAACGTTTTCCCATCGTCTCCTTTCACATTCATATGTAAATTGAGTGAGCTTATTTCGTCCATTAGATTGAAAGATCTGAAAAAACTACATTTACCCGCCCATAGACCCTCCCCTCGAAAGAAATCAGGACAGAAGTGGTTAAACGTGGATGAAAGAGACGGAATAAAACACCAGGTGTAAACAGAAATGTGTCTCCCTCCTCTACTTGTGATTCGATTGACCAAAGCACATCTTAATACCAAACAGCGGTTTTAAGGGATCATTTTATGAATTTATTTTTAATTAATTAATTTTGTTTTAAGCAACTCAAACTTATTCTTTTTCATTATAAAGGAATTGAAATAATCCATTAAACATGAAAGATAATTCTCCTTAAAGAAACTTTTTGGAATAAAGGGTTCTTTAAAATTTAGTCAAGTTCTATATAGAACCCCACTGAACCTTTTTTTTGTGTGTGTGTTCAGACTTTTGTGGTTACTATTTTGTGGTTGTGTTGCTTCACTCAATGAGAAATTACTTGGGTTGAGAATTGCTATAAACTTCCTGATTCGATATAGCTGTCGACTCAATATGTATTGTGATTTTTTTTACAATAAATTCAGCATTTCAAAAATCAATCAATAATTCAATTCAATCAATACAATCAATACAATAATAGAGAGCAAATAAACATAAAAAGGTCAGCAGATCTCTTCATGTTGAATTAATGCTGCAAAACATTTATTTTAACATATTAGATGTTTTGTCCATCTGTTTACAATCTTCTACGACAGAAATGGACTGTTTACATGAGCTTTGCATCATTTAAGCATTTCAGAAAAAAACTAATACCTACAGCAATCTCAAGACGTTTTGGAAAAGTTGAAAACATTTTATCGATTTTTTCCTCCACCCCTAAATAACTGTGCTAATACAGATCTGAGACCAGTTTTGCAGTAGCACTTTTATTTCGATAGTTCACTTTAGACATTCTACTGACTATATGTAAGTTTGCAACTACGTCAACTTATTCTATACAAACCCAAACCCAGCAGTCTACTAATACTCTATAAAAGTTAGTTGATAATATTGTGAAATTAGCCTACTTATAGTTAGTAGAATGTCTAAAGTTGACTATCAAAACAGTGTAACCAGTTTTATTTTCTTCTTGCTCATGTCATATATTACATAATACAATTGCTGCGTCCGAAAAATTGAATACTTCCCTGCTATACGCCAGAAGAGTAGTATGTCCCTATACATATTATTTGAAAAACAGTTGGTGAAAAGTCCCCGGATGACCTACTACTTCCTCCGAGGTTCTGAAATGCACATTCGATGGACACTTTACTATCCCATGAGGTGAAGTAAAGCAACACAACTGATGCCGGTAGGTCACATGACAGTAACAACATAGCGGAGTACGGCCACATTACATTCATACTATCCACATTCACAATATAGAGCGTACTTTTTTAACGGTCGCAAAGTAAATTCAAAAGTAGTAAATACCAAGTACGCAATTTCAGACTAGAAGTTTTATTTAGCATGCTAACCCTGCTAGCTAACAGTCATCGGATACAAGGTGACCATTTGTTGTTGAACTAAATTGTTCTAGTCTTGTTGTATGAACCTAAAATAATTATGTGGAGAAGTTTTCCTCAATTTAATTGCGTTACTTTTTGGTAAATTATATTAACTCACCGAATTCTTTGCATGACTTTGGAAGCATTTTCTGCACTTCAAGAGCATGAACCGCAACCACTGTAAGGGTGGTCTGCTATGTTTCTGTCTGCTTGAGTTTGTCCTATACACTATAGAGTCTGTTTTCACTCTCAGTCTGTCTCTCTCTCTCAACTTCCACGCTCACACACTCAGTCAACTCTATAACCTGTTCAGTCTTCTCTGTAACCCAATCCAGCATTTAAAACAAAAAGGTAGACACTCTTCAACAAGGAAAGGTCCTTTATCGCCTTCCCGAGAGGTTTTGAATATCAGCCTGTGGAGATAGCATCTCTCCATGGCTATTCGAGTGTGTCATGGCCTCTTTCATTTGATCTTTATTTACATCTGCCATTGTGTGGCCTAAGCCATTAAAGCAGAAGCCGTTCTGAATGGATGAGAAGTTCAGGATAATGCCTCCGCACTCCATTCAGCTTCCTTCATTAGCAAGCTGTCCATCCGTAGTGACGGATGAGAGAAAAAGTTAAAAAGACGAAAGGGATAGAAAGACAAATGGAGACCCGAAAGAGATTCACTGTAATGCAAGTGAATGGCTCACCTCATTGGATGCCATTCAAATCAAGACTTGACGGCTAAGTCAAGCTTGGTTTCCTACAGACACAAGGAGAGAAAAAAGAGATAGCAAGTGTATGGAGGGGTGAATTCATGATATAGTTACTAACACTTTGTCCAGCTGTATGTCCAAAATGTGCACCTATAGTGCTGCACTATGTGCATTTAAATTCTTCTTGAAATTTGTATTTATTTTATATATAATTTAGGTTTATTTAAACATTGCCTCATGCAATAAAATATGTAGGGGGTTAAATTTTTATTTAATTTATTACATGATGATTAATATGTAGAATAAGTTATGTAGCTGTCAAATGTGAAATTTTATTATATTTAATTTTATATTTAAGTTAGGAATAATTATGACTTTTTAATGCTTTTGAAAGAAATATTGTGCTATATTGTGAATGTGTTTTCTAATGTAATATCTCATGAAAAGCTGAATTTAGCATCATAACTAGTATTTATTGATGCTCAAGACTTTTTTTATTATTATAATCAATGTTGAAAAAAGATGTGCTGCTTAATTTAGTGATGATTACAGTTTTTTACAGTCGCTAGGACACATTTCTCAATAGGTCACTTTTTCAAAACTCTTCACACAGTTCTCCTAACCAACTTTCAGCTCGGCACAGCAGTGAATTTCACATTCAAATGCACTAAAACTACCAGATCACTTCATACATGTCTCAAATCAACACATTCTTCCAGAATACAAAGGTTGACAGCCAACAAACACACTTTATCATCCACAAAACAATGACCTAAAATACACTAACAACAGGAGCTTTATACAATGCTTTCCTCTGTAAATGCCTTCTTTCTTCTACCTCTCTACTGTTTACAATTCACTGCAATATATGTTACTAGAATGAATCAGACATGATGCTTCAATACTTTATATATTTTATGTCTTTATTTTTTGCATTGAGTAATTCCAAAGTACAAACATTTGTCTACACACCATCCACCGATACAGATACAGGAATCAGCTGTGGTTGGTCCAATTGTTTTTATACCATTTCATTTTTAGATTCAAAATATATTTCATTACAATATTACAGTAGAAATGTGGCAAAATGCTGTCGTTTACAGTTTTGTATTATGTTATTGTTTTGAACTTAAGTTTAACAGTGTGTGTAAGCGTGTGCAGATTGGCCTGCAGGTACACAGAGTTTTGGCGTTTTTTGTGTCGAAGTGAGAAAAGAAGAAATGTAATTTGAAAGATGTCGTCATTGAATGCATTTTGTGCCAAAGCAATGATAAATGATCCACAGTTTAGCCCACATACACTTCTGTTGTGCTCACTGTGTGAAGAGTTTTGAAAAAGTGACCTAAGTATTGAGAAATGTGTCCTAGCGACTGAAAAAAACTGTAATTTTTTTGTTAGTGATCATTCATGGCTAATGTGTGCTTGCTGAATACAATTTTTATTTTTAAATCTTAATCACCCCAAACTTTTGCATGGTGGTAAAATATGAATTTCATAAAATGAGGTTCATAAAATATGATAATAATATAACATTGATAATAATTATAAATGTTTTTAAAATACAATAATATTTCACAATATTACTGTTTTTACTGCATTTCTGATAAAATAAATGCAGCCTTAGTGAGTGTAAAAAAAACATTTTGATTGTGCAGGAATTGTGGCATTCGCATTGTGTTTGCAACATTGCCTCATTTGCATAATTAATGTGTTAAAACAATGCAGATTGTGTATGCAAATAAATACTATCAAAAGGCACAATTCATTCTTAGTGAATTCCCCTCTGAGTGCGTAGTCTGAAGGGCTTAGTGTGTGTGTGTGTGTGTGTGTGTGTGTGTGTGTGTGTGTGTGTGTGTGTGTGTGTGTGTGTGTGTGTGTGTGTGTGTGTGTGTGTGTGTGTGTGTGTGTGTGTGTGTGTGTGTGTGTGTGTGTGTGTGTGTGTGTGTGTGTGTGTGTGTGTGTGTGTGTGTGCGCGCACACACTCATGCTGGCCCCTCTACAAATTGCACAGGGTGTGGGAATTTCCCTCCTGTAGTGATCTGTCAATCAGAGTGTGTGTTTGTGTTTGTGTGCACTTTTGTGTGACTGTATTTGTGTATGTGTTTTCTCTCCACGCAGTTCCTCCTAATGTTTCTTGTTGTGTTAGTGATCATTCATGGCTAATCCCGCTTCTTTCCCTCCCAGGTTGCTGTGTGGTGTTGGTTAAAGGTAACACAGGCTGGTGGGGAGACGGATGAGAGACTTTAGGCCTCCAGGGTGAAGAAAAACAAGAGTTCACAAGTTTAGATGTTCATATAATCTAAAGGATGAGGGTTGACAGGATCGGTGTGCAGTCTGCAAAGGAAGAACTCAATCCTGAGACTCGACTCAAGTTCCCCCAACAATGAGAACTTGGATTGGTGAAGGAAAAACTGTTGAAGAAGAGAAGTGCACAACTGTTTATATATTATTTACCCAGCATGCTTTAGTGGCTGAGGTCAAATCAGACTGAGTTTGATGGACTGAGGAAGTGGTTTAGGAGGGTGTTTGTAGTAGATTGTAGTTTTAAATGTCACCGTTGTTGAGTGTAGTCAAAAATGTACAGTGCCAGCTTGCCAATCATCTTTGATGTTACATTATTTTCATTGTCAATGATTTGTTGCTTTCTGTCTTGTAGTGTGAGTTTGCGATATGACAACATCTATATAACTTTGAGGCATAAAATGAGAGGTGTTGGACTAGCTGCATGCACTCCTGTATAGTTTCAAACTCATAGTTTCACATAAAATTAAATACAATTTAGATTAAAACATTTCGTTTTTTGTTGAAGTTAAGTTGGTGCACATCAGGGAATTTTGCCAATCAGAGCTGGGATATTTTCCCAAATAAACAAAGCAACATATCCAGAAAATTCACAGTCATACTCCTTTCTCTTTGGGAATATATTTTAGCATCCAAAGTCATTTAATTCAGCATCTTTATGCAATATCTGGCTTCAATGTAATAATCAGAAGTTATTTAAGCAATGTGAACCAAGGGCCTGTTGCATGAAAACGGCCATTATGTTAAAGGGATAGTTCACGCAAAAATATAAAATTTGTATCATTTACTCGCCCTCAAGTTGTACCAAACCTGTATGAGATTCTTTCTTCTATTGAACACAAAACGTAGCCTGCGTTCCCTGAGCTAGGCAGCCTGGATACCATGGATCAGATTTTCGCCTCAGCGAGGGGACCAATCACAGAACGGGGAGGGAGCAGCAAGACGATGACGACGTCTATGCGACACAACGAAGCAGTTTGTTTATATCAACATGTGCACTGCAGATTTACCTTTTACCCTCATGTTTGTCTTGCACAAACAGCAATAGTCGCTGAACGCCATCGTGTACACATAAATCTACGACCCATCGTCTTCTTCTTCGTCGAATTTCTGTCGCTCTGCATACGTCATCTGGTATAATTGAAATGATTGGCTATGAGCTACGTACAGGCGCATTTAATAGACATTCGTAGCGCCCAATAAACGGCTCTGGGCATTCGTAAACCACGCCTCAAATACGAGAAAATGAACATGTGGTTCTCAATGAGACGAGGTCTGACGTTAACCAGGCTACACAAAAAGAAGATATTTTGAAGAATGTTGGTAACCAGGCAGTTTACCATCAAGACTCCATCAATTGTGCAACATTCTTCAAAACATTTTCTTTTTGAAGACGGACACAGGGAAATGGCTGCATAGTGGCAAAAATCACATGACAACATAATCAACAGTTTGATTGTACGAAAAGTTTCAAAGCCAATTTTTCCAAAACCACATTTTCATCAATGGAAACATTCAGAAGGAATTCTGAGGTGTCATGGTTTTCATATTTGCCTCTGATGTTTGAAAGATCCTTGTCTTAAAAACAAGCAGAATGAATCAGCATCACATCTGATGGAAAACGACCTCAGACGCATCCAATACAAACTCATAAATGAGGAAAAGCATAAGCAAAAGTTCATGATACCTTCCTTTTAAATCTGCATGAAGTTGTGATAGTCTTTTATTTCCTATTGTGAAGCATATCTGAGTAAAAGTTGAAACTGCTTCTCCAACAAGAAAAAATGTAGGGAGGGACATGATTTGATCCGTCGGGAATTGATTGTGGTTTGCTATTGGTGGATCTCATATGAGTGACAGGTTGCCCCGCCCTCACGCCAGTAAACACATCATCAGAGAAGAGATGAGCTGCAAGAGGGAGGTGAAGTTATTTTGATTAAAGATTATGAGGACACATGAATGTTTTTTTTAAAAAAGTGCACGGATAAATCATTTTGAATAAATACTACAATATTCCATAAAAATAATTTTTTGATTTCATTGTGGTTTTAAAAACAGAGGCGTTCTCCAGTTTGAACGGGTGACTGTGCGTGTGCTGAAGCTTTGTGCAGAATACATAAATGCATGAGAAATCAGTGCATTAAAATGGGTTCTTCAGGTGAGCTTCTGTCCTGCTCAAGTCACTGGTGCTGGTTTGTGTGTTGAGTTGGCCGTGAGCGAGGGGTGGGGATGTCGAGCCCCCGCTTTCATTGCAGACGGCACATTCCAGGCCCAGCTTTGATAAGACACAGGGCAGTAGAAGACAAGGAGTCAGTCAGCGGTGGGGTCCACAGCAGGCCAATGATTAATCCGGCCCCAATCATTAGCAGACTCCAAACTCTCACAGACGCAGAGGGCCAGCCCTGGCTTATAGACGCATGCACAACTGAACCTAGCAGAATGTGGGAACGCGTTTTCACATGACAAAAGCACCAAACTTATCATGCATTCACCTGCAAATCTTCAAAACTACCAATATGATGATGCAATATGAGCAACAATGCACCATTTTGCCAACTGAACGTGGTTTTTAATCCATACTGTATCGTAATTGATAAGCAAATTTCTAAGGCCCCTAAATTATCAACATAATCAAAACTTGCTAAAAACTTGTTGCACACTATCTACTACATTACTTCTGTCATCTGATTGATAGTTTATATTTTTTAGCAATTAAAAGGCCATTTTATTATAATTACTGATCTTTATAAAGTAAATGTGAGAATAACTTTATACTATTAGTAATATTTCAAAATGGACACTGGACTGAAGCAACTTGATTATTATTATTATTATTTTTTATTTATTTAATTGTGTTAAAATGTATGTATCAAAAATTATATAAAAGACTTTTGAAGAATGTTTGTTTCTTTCATTCATCATTGAATTGCATTGCATTATATTTACCAATAAAAACTACAGTACTTTGATCATAAAACCAAGCATTTAGATATCATCTACAGATGCATAGTATTGTAGATAAAGAGTGACAAATGCACTTTATGGTATACTGTTATAAAGATATAATTGATTTACATTACAAGCTATAAGAAATCAATGTTATTTTTGGTCATAAATATCATAAACTGCAACAATTTGGATATTTTCGCTCAGTTTCATCCTCTGGACTAATTTTTCCTCCTTAAGTTTGAGCTGTATATTCTCACACATCACACTATATGATCCATAAAAGCTTGATACACAGGACATATGTATAATACTCTTTCTGTCTAAAGGTTTGGTAAACTGTTCCATAAAAAAAAAAAAATCTTACTTTTATTTCCAATGTCAGGCTTTACAGGGTTAAACAGAGTCATTGAACACTTTGACCCTTTTGTCAAGATAATGCATCTTACTGTCCTTGATTTGGACCCGTCTTAGTAAAGGGCCTCTGGGTTTGGAGATAGAAGGCAGCTGCAAAATCACTACAGTCTCATGCTGAGTTTCTCCGATCCCTTCGGTCCCCTTGATTCCGCTGGCTCCCGCCTGCCCTGGTTCCTCCACTGTTGAGTTTTGATTAGTTGTTCATCAGTTTCATTAAAAGGAAACCTAACCTGCGCACTCGTTCTTACGGTGATGGATTCCCTAAAGCAAGCCTGTGAAGTCGGGAACCACATGAGTTCCTGGTACCATTTAGCATTACCAAACACAGGAAGGAGTGTTGCAGGGGTCACTGTGTGTGTGTGTGTGTGTGTGTGTTATTCTGTATGAACCTGCACCACAATCCATTTTTATACATCTTTCTGTTTCTTTCTTTGAGGTAGAGTTGTTTAGGGTCACTGGTTGGTTTGAACTTCTGAGGGGGTTTTATTTGGCTTGGGCTTTTTCTCACCTTGACCTCTTCACCCTGATCAAACACTCTCGACCGCCAACACAACACCATCCAAGCCGTCAAGTGTTGAAAGAAAGGTGTGCAAGCAAGTACGCTCTCAAAGTCCAGTAGTCTGCTGTCCATGACTAGCTCAAGGCTTCCCAGCGTGCTTGACTGTGTAAACACATTAGTAATGCATATACGCTAACGCAAGCTTTGTGATGTGTCTCTGTTGTCAGAGCATTCCTACGAAAAGAAATGCCCTATAATACAATCAAGACATTACTTCTGCTATGGAGAATTGAGAAAATGTTACTGGTCTAGTTTACACAACTGCGATAATCGGCATTTTGAGTTTGTTTGAAATGTATGTACCAGAATATTAGTCCATGTAGTTGTTTCAGTGTAATGCAGAAGATGTAATACAATGATCAGCAATAAGAAGCTCTATTGGGATTCCCTTTTTAAAAAAAAGAAATACAATATTTCATCCTTTTTAGTTAGTGTTTTTTTTTTTTTTTTATGATTTAACTAGCTCTTTATCAACTCACAAACCCCCTAGAGTTTCATGAAGTCGAGTTTGGGAAACCATATTGCAAATAAGTTATTTTAAACCAGCAGCCAAAAGAAAAAAAGGCCAGATTATCAGGTGCACCTGTTCAACGGCAAACACAAATCTAATCAGCCAATCGCATGGCAGCAACTCAATGCAGTTAGGCATGTAGAGATGGTCAAGACGATCTGCTGAAGTTCAAACTGTGCAAAGAAAGTTGATTTGAGTGGCATGGTTGTTGGTACCAGACGGGCTGGTCTGAGTAGTACAGAGACTGCTGATCTACTAAGGTTTACAGACAATATAAATGTGTTGCTTGGTCTGATGAGTCTCCATTTCTGCTGCAACATTCAGATGATCGGGTCAGAATTTGGCATAACATGAAATCATGGATCATTTTCTTGGCACACTTTGAGACTCTTAGGACCAATTGAGCATTGTTTAAACATCTTATGATGGTTTCTTCCAGCAGGATAATGCGCCATGTCACAAAGCTCAAATCATCTCAAACTGGTTTCTTGAACATGACAGTGAGTTCACTCTACTCTAATGGCCTCCACAGTCTCCAGATCTCAGTCCAGTAGAGCATCTTTGGGATGTGGTGGAACGGGAGATTCACATCATGGATGTGCAGCCGACAAATCCGTCATGATGCTATCATGACAATATGGACTAAAATCTCTGAGGAATGTTTCCAGCACCTTGTTGAGTCTATGCCATGAATAAATTGAGACAGTGAAGGGGGTCCAACCTGGTAAGTTTTACCTGCTAAAGTGGCCCGTGAGTATATATTGAACCAGTTAACATCCATTTTGCAATGGATAAGTGTGAATGGGTTTTGGGGGTGTTCGTAGTTGACTGAAGATTTACATTTCAGTGTAATATTGTGTGTTGTGTATGTTTGTTACTGTTGTTGAGCTGTGTCCCAGAAGTCTAGTGCCAGCTCGCCAGCAATGTTTTCTGTTGTATGATGTTGTTTGTTGCCATCTACATCCACAGCATAATTTTTATGGCATAACCTAAATAATATATATATAAAAAAAAACATAATTTCCATGTTAGATGGTAGTGCAACAAAAATACCATTGATCCGAAACCAATGAAATTATTCATTGTTCAATTGTTCAATGAAATTATTCAAGTTCATGCTGATGTTTATTTGATGATACTGTGAGAAAACTAGTTTTTGTTTTTAGCAATTGTGAGCTATATTCAAATATTTAATATTGCATTGTTGTACTCAGACAGACAAAAGAAGACCGTAGCCTATGTTTCCATCCACACATTTTTATCCGAATTAAGTTATATCAAATGAAAAATGCCTTATGGAAACAGTAAAATTCGATTGAATTTCATGAATATCGACTCATCGGATTTTTTCTTGATCGGTATACGGCTTATGCGATAAACGCTGACGGAAACGTTATTTGCCGAATAAATAATGAATTGCATTTTGTCTAGCAAAACTTTGTTCGCAAATGTTGGTTTGAATGTTGTGCGATTCAGTGCGAAAATGAATGGAAACACCTCAAAATGTCTCAAATCAATTCGATATATCAATTTGATCACAAAACAGCATGTGACGTCATTACGCACAGGTTTTTATTCGCTTTAAAGCCGTTAGATGGAAACACACTTTCACCAGCTTTATTCGCATGAGTTTTTTTTACCGAACTTCAGATAATTCGATTGACAAGTGGATGGAAACTTAGCTTGTGACTGTTCAAGCAGAAGAAACTGATGAAATATTTTGAATTATATCAATCCACAATCTGACTTTTGATGCAGCCTGGAAGTAAATCACACCATGTTCGATCGTCTGGCCCCACTGAGCCTGCTTTCTCCCAAGCTTTTTTCTCTCAATTTCTGTCACCGGATGGAGTTTGGGTTCCTTGCCACTGTCGCCTTTTGGCTAGCTTAGTTGGGGACACTTAATATTCGGCAGTATTATTGACTTGACTTCCCCTATTTGATGAGCTGAGCTGGACGATGTTTTCTCCAGAGCTGCTTTAGATAAACTGATAAACTTTACACAGTTATTGAACTGAACTCAACACTGAACTGATTTCAACTCAATAATGACTGTTTACTATTGCTTTTTTACAGTTGGTTTAAAGCCGAATTAAACTCTGTTTGCATCATTATTTTCCTGTTTATCACTGCGCTTTGAAACAATCCGTATTGTATAAACCGCTATAGAAATAAAGGTGACTTGACTTGACAGCGCATGTAAGCGTCCGGTGTGAGGAGGGACTCCCTGCTGTTGGGTGCAGCATGTAGAACAGTGGGGGGCTGTGCTGTGTTTGTTTAAAACTCGCAGGAGCCCCATTAAGCCCTGATTCCACTCATTTAGGGCTTCCACAGGAACAGGGAGCCGAGCCCCTGGGAAGCGGCACATTGCAAGGGACACCAATTATGCGACGGAGGACACAGGCCCGCCTGTTCCTGCTCAGGCCAGCTGTCAAGTCGCAGGATGACCCTCTCTGTCAAACCCATTCAGCGGAGCGCATGGAAAGCCAGCCTAATTGGTGTTGGGCAAACAGATTTTGTCACAAAGTTGCAAAGGAAGCTAAGTAGCTGAACGTTCACATTGTCCAACCCCTGACCTGCAGTTCGGGGCCGTTCCATTATGTTCCGTTCCGTTGATTAATCGTCTATGACCTCTGACTCGTCCTTGCGAGCTCGGGAAATCCAGGGCAGCAATTAAAATCAATATTCTAGCAATAAGCAGCAACGTTAATAAGAAGTGAGCCCTTTTCTCCCTGTGGAGTGATATGATATGTAGAGAGTTGGTAGGGGTCTTTTGGAGCACATTCGATTCGCTTCTCTTTTGTCTCCTGGTTCGTCCGCCTTTTTTCCCAGCCTGTAAGCACTTCGATCCTTTGCTTTCAGGGGGGTCTTTCATTCCGCATGTTAAAAAGAGGATTTTGTGAGGGATTCACTTGACATCATTAGCTCTGGAGAAGGGCCACAATGGCTGATTGCTTGTCTTGGCTTATGAAAACATATGTTGGATCAGCTCACAGGTGAAAGGTCCGGCTGGTTTTGTGCTTGTTTATCTTTATTTTAGTTTAGTGTAACTTCCTTTTCCCCCTTTCAGTCTTTCTACTTTATCTATTCATCAAAAACTATCAATGTCTCCTGCTTCATAATGTATCTCTATGCTTCCTTCAATCATCCTTCCTTACTTCTGGGTCCTAATATAGACAAAAACAATAGTAATTGATAACAAATCTTTGCATATCTTTCTTTTTCTTTATCTGGCGTGTTCACATTTAAGCTGTAAGGTGCTGGGTAACACAACATATTCACACTATTATCAGTTTAGAACAATGTCTAGTATTTGGTTTGTCATTGGAATAGTGCTGTACAAAAATGACCACAAAATCAGGCCAGGCACAGTGGTTTGACTTCAACAAAGGGTCACTTTAGTCATTTAATAAAACAAACAACACATTGTGAGTGTGTTTAAAAAGCGGGATTAGGATGATGAATGAAGAAAGAGTGCAGTGATTGGGAACCCTGTAATAAAAGCTCATTGTGAAAAGTGAAAAACCTTGTGTTGTGGTGGTTTTGTCATTCAAGATGATATTGCTACCTGATACGAGCAGCTCGTTTTTCTGATTAATTACATGTTAGGTGGGAGGTGACGTCAATAATTCTCAGTGGAGTAAAGAAAATAATCTGGGGCCGGCCACCCGCAGAACTGAAGCGGAAATAACACTGGCTGCAAATGTGTAAATATCTGCAAATTAATGACCTCCGTTTTGCTCTGTCTTTTTCAGGTCATTGATTACAGAGGAACACACTCAATGTTAGTTAAGTCTTAGATGGGGAAAAAAAGTCATATAACTACAACAAAAAATTTTTTTGATATACAATAGAGAGAAAAAGCAAAGCAGGTTGTAGAGTGCAAAAAATATAAATGCTGTTTTTAAACTTTCTATTCATCAAAGAAACCTAAAAAAATTACACAACTGTTTTCAACATTGATAATAATCAGAAATGTTTCTTGAACATCAAATCAGCATATTAAAATGATTTCTGAAGGAGCATGTGACACTGAAGACTGGAGTAATGATGCTGAAAATTCAGCTTTGCATCACAGGAATAAAATACATTTTATAATATATTCAAATAGAAACGTTTATTTTTTATTATATTATATTAGGCTATATTTTTTGTATTATTATTTGAATTAGAACTTTTAATCAAATTAATGCATCCTTGGTGGGCATAAGAGACTTCGTTTAAAAACATAAAAAAAACTTTTGAACGCCAGTGTATATATTAACATATATACATTAAAAATAATAATAATAATAATAACAATAATGTATTTTTTCTATAGGACATAACATAAAAGTGAATACTAACTTTTAATACTAATACTGCTGCTAATAATTATAATAATAACTTTATAATAATAGATATTCCAACCATAAATTCCAAACAATGCACATTTATATAGATATCTGTAGATATGTGATATCATATAACTGCAGGATCCAGACTCTGTGATGACATAAGTATGTTTTTGACAGAAAAAACAAAGGAACTCTCCCCCAAAGCATCTCTGCGCTGAAGAGAGGGGCTGTTTGGAGGGGGGTCAAGAGGCTTTTGCCATCAATGGGAAAGCACTGATTAATTTTGAAGAATTTCTGTGAGAAAAAACGCCCTGCGCACAGTTCACTAATTACAGCCCTGCACAACGCACAACAAAGAGCCATCTCATATCGCAAGACAATGAGGAGCCCCGAGAGAGCGAGGCAGAGACAGATAGAGTGAGAAAGAGAGAAACTAATGAGATGAATCACCTGTCAGTAGAAGAGGATTTGGGCCCCTGGTGGCCCCCGGGAGCAAGGACATGCATGAGGGCCCGAACGCTGCTCCTCACCAGACGATCTCCCTCATGACAGACAGAAATACGCCGGCTCTGTCATGCGGTGGCCCAAAGATGCACTGCTGACAACAACCCCAGCGGGATTTATTTCATGTTCTCTTGAGTACACGGGGTCAGAGAGCAGTTTAACCTGTCAGCGGAGAGAAACACACTGTAAATATAGCAGATGTAAAAGTCAACATGATGGAAACTTTTGTTATTACATGTTCCTGGTCTTATTGTGTATTCATCAATGCACATTATTTCAAAGAAAAAAGTGTTCATAATCTTTCAAAATGTTTTTTTTTTTACGGTTGAGGTTTTTAAATACTTTATGGAGACAGATGACAGGGAGAAAGTGTAACGCACAATATGGCAGAATAAGTTTAAATAAAAGAACCAATCGCTGATTGATAAAGTCATCATGTCACTGTGTTCTGAGATGCGAGCTTAGGACTGCACGTGCGCATTGACTGCATGGTCTAGCCTAACAAACAAGCTTTTAGCATTAGAAACAATATTTATGGGAGAGTTTATTTGAAATGTTATTCAATTGAGAGTTCGGCAAGCAGATTTTGAGATGTCGGGATTCCCCCATTTATGTAGATAGGACTTGGTCTTTGATGCCCAAAATAGCTGCCTGGAGGCATTGGAAATATGGCTGCAGAGTGAACAGACTTTTCTTTAAAGTCCCCATGAAATCAAAAGTTTTTTTTGGCTTTTATTAGGAATATGTTAGCCTTAAGGTTATCTATAAGCTAGTGTGCTACAAAACAATGTAAAAAAAATGCATTTAGAAGATATAAGCATTCAAAACTTACAGTCTCTCACTTCCGCCAATATGGATAAATGATTTTGATGACATCACTCTGCACTTAAACTTCTCATTTCCTGCCCAATCAGACACTCTCTCGAATCTAAAGCCCATTCATATTAACATAATTTTTCATAGGCCTACTGCTGTTAACATTTTCTCTGACCAGTTCTCCTGTTTGTTCATGTGACATAAAATAGAAGTGCTCGCCTGGAAGATCAGAGCTCAATTACCAGGATCTGAATTCATGTATTTAATATATTATTGTATGTATGCAGGATTTCTTCTCTTATTTAACTGGGTGGACCAGCCATCAATCTGAGTGAGCAAGTGGGCCCTTATGTAGCCTCACCCCTGGCCCGTACTTATATTTGAACCCTGCTAGTGGAAAAACAAATGCAAACCAATAGCCAAAATGCACAATGCAATTTGTTGTACATTTTCTACAATAATAGCCAGTAATGATAGATTTGAAAAGAAGCATTACCATTGGCATTATTGTAGATGTTCTGGAGGGTAACTTGACCTTCGTCCTCTACATCAAGATCAATTTACTGCAAACTCACATTGAGTTCTAACTACTTGCTGATTTGAAATGCTCAACTTTCATCATCCAATTGATATCTGTTGGATAAACTAAATATGCCATATTGCAAAGTGTAACAGGCTGCAAAAGCAAAATCAAATTCATTTGACTTTGAATTTGCTTGACCATGACAGACATTCCAAAAGGAAAAACATACAGACTGCCCTCCAAAAGTTTGGGGACAGTAAGATTACATTTTTTTGAAAGAAATTAATAATTGTATTCAGCAAAATTGCATTAAATTTCTAATGAATGCATTTCTTTTGAACTTTTCATCAGAGATTCCTGGGGGAGCATAACGGTTTACACAAAAATATTAAGCAACTCAACTGTTTCAACTTTGGTAATAATAAAAAATTGTGTAAACAGTGTCATGTGCCACTGAGGATTGGATAATGATGCTGAAAATTCAGCTTTCCATCACACGAAAAACACCTATAGAAAACAGCTATTTTAAATTACAATTCAATTTTACAATATTAATGATTTACTATATTTTTGATCAAATAAATGCATCCTTGCTGAGCAGAAGAGATTTCTTTCAAAAACATTAAAGTCTAACCCCAAACTTTTATATATAGAAAAATCTATCCACATAAATCTTTAGTTGTTTCTTTTTCCATTATCGGTTCTCCACAGATCTTGAATACTTCACTTTCATAAAGCACATCTCAGATGTTTCTCAGAATAGTTGTCTACAGGACACATATGTAATCCTATAAAAACAGTTCTCTGCTACACATATGCGAACGTTCATAAAGACAGCGAGGGAATCACAAAACGCTCTCTGTGTGTTTCACGGTTTGAGCAGGGAGGCCAATTGTGGTCAGATTCACTGAGAAGGGAGACGAAAGCTGTGTGGTTTTATGAAAAAAATGAAAATGACACTCAAAGAGCTGTGACAGTTAGGATTATATTAGAGGTCAACCTTTATTTTGGTTTCGCATGTTTGTTCCCCCTCAAAACCCTGAGGCAAAGTTAAATAATATTTAAGGAGACAAAGGTTGTTCTGTGTCGAGAATAGAGGGCCACCAAATTTCTGTTGACATGGCCCTTTATTAAGTGTGTGGTTGCTGAGGAGAGCAATCTGAGGAGCGGTTGGCCCTGTGTCTCTCTCTCGCAAAGTCTAACCCGACCAATGAGAAACGTTCCGCGCAAAAGTGACCGCCATGCTGCGGCACACGCCTTATTTTCTGCTTGTCACTCTTGAAAGAAAACAAGGGCTGACTGGCACTCATGGAAAACTTGACCCATATTTACGGCTTTTACCGAAAGCTGACCCAAGGGTGCAATATTTTTAAAAGGCAAAAGACTGGTCAACTAAAAGAAAACAAAAGAAGTGTCCTAGACAGTCATGCACTGCTGGAGTCGTCCATGATGGAGTCAGCACTTCTTTTGCCTAAGAATAGCTGTCGGCCGTTGCGGTGAGTTCTGAAAGGAGCGGCTACAGAGAGATTGTATGATTCATTTCAACATGTTGGGTCAATTCCAGGGTCATGCTACACCGATCAAAGGTTAAGGCAAAGGAGGGAAGCTTGCAAGAGTCTAAGATTCAAAATTTAAGGGTTGGTAGATTTTTTCATGATGACATTTTGATTTGCTCCTCAAGAAAACTTTCTTATAATCAATGTTAAAACCGATGGTGTTGCTTTTGGTGGAAAGTGGAAACTTTCTTTGATGTATAAAGTGTTGAAAAGAGCAGCATTACATTGGGATTGAAAACATTTATAAAATTCTAAACACAGTAATTTTGAATTAAACAGTAGTCTAAGTAAGTATATTCATATACTCACTATAGCCACTTTAGGTACACCTGTTCAACTGCTTGTTAAAGCCAACATCTACACTCTAAAAAATGCTGGGTTGTTTTAACCCAATTTTGGGTCAAAGATGGACAAACCCAGCTGTTGGGTTACATTTTTATAATGCATTTTTAATCCAAAGTTTGGGTTTGTCCATATTTGACCCAAAATTGGGTTAAAACAACCCATCATTTTTTAGAGTGTAATCAGCCAATCAAATGGCAGCAACTCAATGCATTTAGGCATGCAGACATGAACAAGACGATTTGCTGAAGTTCAAACTGAGCATCAGAATGGGAAAGAAAGGTGATTTTGAATGGTCAGACTGGTTCGAGCTGAAAGAAAGGCAACAGTAATTTAAATAACCGCTTGTTATAACCGAGGTCTGCAGAAGAGCATCTCTGAACGCTCAACACGTCCAACCTTGAAACAGATGAACAACAGCAGCAGAAGACCAATGGCAAACTGAGGCTACAATTCACACAGGCTCATTAAAATTGAACAACAGAAGACTGGACAAATGTTGCCTCATCTAATGAGTCTCGATTTATCATGCGTCATTTAGATGGTAGGGTCAGAATTTGGCGTAAAAAAACATGAAATCATGGATCAACGGTCAACGGTTAGCCTACCTGAGTATTGTTGCTGACCACGTCGATCACTTCATGACAGTGTAACCATCTTCTAATGGCTTCTTCCAGTCACAAAGCTCAAATCATCAGATCTCGGGCCAGTAGAGCAGCTTTGGGATGTGGTGGAACGGGAGATTTACATCATGGATGTGCAGCCGACAAATCTACAGCAACTGTGTGATGTTATCGTGACAAGATGGACCAAAATCCCTGAGGAATATTTCCAGCACCTTGTTGAATATGTGCCACGAAGAATTAAGACAGTTCTGAAGGAAGCAAGGTGCCTAATAAAGTACATGGCTTTAGCCATTGAGTGTATATAATTATTAATTAATTAATAATTGAACGACCTCATATTCATTGAAATACTACATGGAATATTTGTATTTAAAAAAATAATTTGTCACATTGCAGGGCCATTTTACATTTTCCTTTTCCAAGAAATGGTCACAAAAATGAGACTTGGTAGTAATTTCTAGAGCTCTTTGTCATTTATTCAGAGAGTGAGAGAGAAAAACTGAGATTTATCTGTGCCGTGAGTTTGTTGTAATGTGTACATATTTTTCAGCAACTTTAAAACATTTTTAAGTCTTATCACCTCTTGCATCAGCCCTCCTACTCACCCCATCACCAAAAATGTGTGTAGAAAAAACGGGGTTTGAGTCAAAGCAAACCCAAAACAGCAGCGCTGCATTAAACATCATCAGACTCGGACAGACTCCTGTGTGCGCAAGCTTGAGGATCTTCTCAGATCAGTCTGGCCCGAGTAATTCAAGCTTGGAGGGGACACCCATCTAAAAAAAATACGGCCTGCTATTATTCAGCCTAAAGGAAGGAATAATAAAAAGGGAAAAAGAAAGACAATCCGTCAGACATCTAAATCAGCTGACATCCCCAGGTCTCCCCGCGCTGTAGGTGGCGGCGTCTGATAACATCAGTGAGAAGTTAAACAAAAGGCATTTTTCCCTCAAACCGGCCATCTTTCAGCTTGACTACTGCTGTAAACATCATTCCAGAACACAACATTATGAGACATCTTACCCTACATTCCTGATCCTCCTTTTTAAAGGGAGAGCGAAGTCTCAGAGCTTTGCCAAAAGAAGACTCCTAAGAGCTTTGAGACACACGGAGGGGGAGAGTTACAGCGTTTAAAAAATGTACCACCATTCTGACAGCGGTTTTTGCTTGAGAGCTCTCGGTTTCACCTTCGAGTCTGTTATTGACACATCGAGAATTAGAATAAATTCTCTCTAGTGGCTCATGCAGACTGTCTAATGAGCTCGCTGTCATCCACAGAAGTAATTTCTCCCAGAACAAGGTTTCATACCAGAAGTTTTGGAAATCCATTTGGAAAAGGAATAGTTCCATTGACCTTAATACCTTTCCGAACATTCTCTTTGAGCATTCCTTCACTCCCTTCGGTTCTAATTGATTTCATAAAAGCGGTAATATGTAAAGGCGAGGAGGGGCTCTGTTGATATAACCTTGAATCTAAATGATCCTTGAATCCCCATGTTGTCTGAGAAACTTTTCACTGTCTTTAAACGCCTCATAACTTCCCCATGACACATTTTCTGGATCGTGTCTTTAACTTGCAGAGTGCAATTCGCCTCTTCGTCATGTGTCCTATGGTGAATTGTCTACCGTAACCGCTGCGTCAAAAGCCAACTCCCTCGCTCTGCGTTTAGCACGCTCCGGATGCCTACTAGTTACGGCCATCTAAGAACATATTCACACAAGGTGTGTAAGAAAGGCACATTATGTCATGAAGGGAATGTAGACGTCAGATACCAGCAACGTATTTCAAGAGCCATCTTCTCCAAAAGCTTTTTTCTTTCAAGTCTTGGGCCTTGAGTTTCATCCTAAAGTCGGCATAAAAACGGATGTTGTGATAGTCTTTTTAGTCTTCCCTATGTGAAATAGCTTCTCGAACAAGAGTAAATGTAAGGCGGGACTGAATTTTGTCCATGGGGAATTGATTGGATGGTTGTGGTTTGCTATTGGTCGATCTCATGTGAGTGACAGTTAATGAGTAAATCACGCCAGTTAATCATGCCTGCGAACAATATTTATCATGGCACTGAATGTGAATGTTTAGCATCCCAGTTGCTCGCTCTCTCTCTCTCTCTCTCTCTCTCTCTCTCTCTCTCTCTCTCTCTCTCTCTCTCTCTCTCTCTCTCTATAGATTCAAGCATTATGTATCTGGAGATTGTGCTGACAGAGTTTGTGCTTGTGAAGATGAAGGACATGCAAGAGTTATCTGGAAATACACAGGAACAACGATTGCAACAAGAAAATAAAATTCCAGAATTTATGTATTATTATTAAAGGGATAGTTCACCCAAAAATATTTATTCTGTCATTAATTACTCACCCTCATGTCGTTCCAAACCTGTAAGACTTTTTGTTCATCTTTGGAACACAAATTATGCATTTTTTTATAAAATCTGAGCGATTTCTGTCCCTCCATTGACAGCTATGCAACTACCACTTTGACGCTTCAAAAAGTTCATAAAGAGATCGTAAAACGAATCCATATGAATTGAGCGGTTTAGTCCAAAATTTCTGAAGAGACCCAATCACTTTATACACTGACCAGATTTAATTTAGGCTTTTATTCACATATAGACTTTCATCAACTCACACATCAGTTGTGGTAGACAGAAGATCAAGCAAGTTCGCTTGACATGCGAGAACCAATGAGATTCATTCTCGTGTTACGCAGCACGTTTGAGCTTCTGCAAGAACCAATGAGGTTCATTCTTGTGTTACGCAGCACGTTTGAGCTTCAGCAAGAACCAATGAGATTCATTCTCGTGTTACGCAGCACGTTTGAGCTTCTGCAAGAACCTAAATCTCTTCAGAAAATGTGGACTAAAACATTCCTATGGATTAGTTTTACAATCTATTTATGAACTTTTTTAAGCGACAAAGTGGGAGTTGCGGAGCAGTCGATGGAGGGACAGAAAGCTCTCTTTATTACAAATATCTTCAAAGATGTGTTTCAAAGATGAACAAAAGTATTACAGGTTTGAAACGACATTAGGGTGAGTAGATGATGACATAAATGTAATTTTTGGGTGAACTAATCCTTTAAGTATTTACAGATTTATGGGATCCAATATAAATTTTGAATCAAAATGTTGAATATCTAAATGTCAATGTTCTTTTTATGCATCTGTGATATTAAAAGCTAATACAAAACCTGAAACTTTGACAGCTGTTTCTAAACTATGCACACCTCAGAGAGTGAATTAGTCACATTTTCAACAACACTGAAAGGAGTCTTTTGACTCACACATTTGATTATGAAATCATACTGCACGGTTCTAAAGGAGCAGGTAATTTGTGAGTAGTGGAAAGAAAAGACTAGTCTAAAGTCAAATAACAGAGTTAAAGTCGAGTCTCCACCACTGTAGTATTTGTGGTGATACATCCACATTTCCGAACGCCACAAAAACAGTCTGATAGCATTTATTCATTTTCCATATATAGTCCTCTTTTTTATTATTATTATTATTAACAGAGGTCAAATAAATTCATCAAGTCATATTTACAGAGAAAGGCAATAAATATTTTATAATAGTAATAAAATTATTATTTTTGCATACATTTTTTTAATCGTACGTGTGTCATGATTGTTAGTAACGTCTGACAGACGATGAGTATATAGACGTGTGAATACTACAGCTATACCCATGTGGAGAGTCGACCGCACCAACAGTCCAGCGTCTGCAGAAGGGATTTCCTCTGTGCACCTGCGTCTCCAACGTTCTAGAACTGAGAGCAAGCGTTCTAGAATACAAAGAACATGTCTGATTGTCAGGTGGACCGATTTCATTGGCTTAATGACCCGGAAGTAGTGAAAATCCCACACTTAAAAGAGCATCAGGGACATTAAGAGCAATGGATTTTATGCATGTTTTGGTAGCTAAATGTTAGAAAGTACACAGGGTGACGGCATCATCAGCACATATGCGGGATCCAGCTGTAGGCTTAGAGCATTACAGCAATCCCAGAAAAACGTATTCCGGCTTCCGTCTGTTGGTTCTCACACACACTATTACCACAGCTAATGCTGATATCTAGCTAGTCAAAGCATGTTGATCTAAGCTGAATCACAGAATATCAAAAAAACGATCAAAGCGTTCTGCACGTTCGGCCCACGAGAAGGCCTGGTGTCCGCTCAGACGAGAAAAGCATCCGACACGGCTCTTCAAAATATTGCACTCAAAGCTTCACGTTTACCTATGGAGGCCTGCAAAGGTCACATGACCTTGTTATCGCTCTCTCGTTGCATCTCCATGACAGCCCATTCCAGTGGAAAATATTGGATCTTTGTTCTCAGGGGCAACACAAATGAAAATAAAAAAGGTTTCCCAGGCGGTGCGGTTTGCTCTCGTCGCTATTCCAGAGTTTTATCAGGAAACGTGTCAAAGCAGGAGACACTAGTTCCTTGTAGGTCATCCTTAGTTAATCCAGTATAAATAAAATAACAGACACCAATATAACATTTAAAAAAAGACCCACATTCAACTGCTGGGAGAAACTCAACGCTTCTGAAATATAAAAATAAAACATCTTTGAACTTTTTTTTAAGCTTCTTGTCTTTTTTCCGTAGCAATTGTTTATTCGTGTCCTCTTCCTTCTCCTGTTTCGGATAAGATGAAGGTGTTTGTAAGGCAAGAAGCACGTAGTGTCCTCGGGGAGCGGTGCGTACTCATCCTCACCGACTCAGTTCGTTTTAGGGTTGGTTTTTAAACGCCGCGCCCTTCGTGTCCGTTTGGTTACCGTCGTGAAACGGAACTCCTCCAGAGGGTCCACTTTTCCTTTGGGGTGGCGCTTCATGAAATGCACTTCTTGCTGCGTCTGCGTGGTCTTGGAGCCTTTTTTGGGTCGACCCTTTCGATTGAAACCCAAATACCAGCCTTTGTACTTGGCTGACACCAGCGCCGTGTAGTTGTTCTCCAAATATTCCTCCACGAAGACGCACTCCTGGTTATTCCCATTGGGCTGAGGAGAGAGGACAAGACCACATGTCAGAAAACAGCCCATTTATCAAAATAACCCCTTAACTGATGGTCTGATTGGATCCCCTAAAATGAAATGGAAAAATTGTATAAATTTTTTTACTCAAATTAATACAAATTAAATAAATTAATAAAATAAAAATACCAACAGCAATCAATAATGATGATAATGGTTTACCAAATAATTAAATAATGGACATAAAGGAATTTATTTAACTTTTAATATATTATGTAAAACTGAAAAGAGCGTAATGTGTTGACACTGTAGCAAGAGAAAATAGCAAAGCTATTTAGGAAATCAGTTACCTGGTAACAATATTTGACTGAAAAATTTTATGATTGACCAATTAGAATCAAGTACCCTAGAGAGCGATTAATAACCATAAATAACTATATCTCAATGATCATTTGAGTGAAGAAAAATATAGAAAACATCCTATGATGATTTTGAAATATATGAGTCTCAAATTCGGCATAAACACACCAAATGACATTATCAGTGATTTTACGCTGAATATCCCAATGTTGGTTGAAGAACAAGAGAACATTCAAGAAATCACATTTCATTGGTTCTCTCGGCTGAACGGATTTTAAAGTTTGATTAAAACTGATCTGCAGTTCACACATCTGCTACAAAACTGCTGTATGACAGGACAGATACATACAAAGCGTGTTTTTTTAAAGAATGACTATCTTTCCCAACAAGACACAATAATTGTGCCCTTCAACTCAGGACCAGTCCAACACAAGCCAGTGAAGCGCGTAATGTACTATTCATGGCAAATTTAGGGGGTGTTGGTCTTTCCACTTAGATTTGTTTGTGGTATGGCAGTTACAAGAACTTGGAAAAAGGGACAATTTTAAGTTCAAACAGCAGCCTCAATATTTCATTTATGTTTAAATAGATGGTATGACAATTTATGTTGACTGGCTCCATGATGTAACATCAGGAGTTGGCTGCAGTAGCAGTGCATACATCCCTCATACATCAAGTCAAAACACAGGTCATTATATTGATGCAAAAATACATCAGCTCATGAGTAAATCAAATGCATACACACAGAAACCAAAAACACTTTCTCGTTACATTCACATCACAGTTAATGTGGCCCAAATTTTTTGTTTCTGACGTGTTGTTTGCATGACGGTCTGAACAGCAAATCACATTGAGTCAGATTATGATCCAAAACAGTTCAGTAAACATACCTTTCCAATAATTTTGCCATTCTTGTTCATGCAGATGTAGTATCCACTCTCTTTCCCTTTTATCCGAATGTGACTCCCGAATGTCTCTGTTTCCACAATAAGTAGAGCTGCAGGTAAAAAGAAAACACAGTTTACACAAAGTTCATGAAGACAATGTGATGTGCACAGAATTATTGTTATTTTTTTATATATATCCTTCAAGGACACACCTGGGTCATATTTTCAATATACTACATATTTAAATATTTTCATAACATTATTGTCATGACATTTAAAGTCCGCATGAACCGGAAGTTGCAAAAGACTGTTCTCCAGTGTTGTTGTGACGTATTTCTCAGTAAAAAAAAATTAAGCACATTTCCCACAAATTATTTTGACCATAACACATTTAAAATATTTATCAAATTTATTTTATTTAAATATTATTTAAAGTATTTAAACATTGTTGTCATAAAAAAAAAATCTATTTATAAAGTTTTTTTTTTTTTTTTCATTTTTGCAATGAAAATATTGTCAATATACAAACAGTCGTAATGGTCAATAGTTAAATATACAAAATATACATTTTTTTTTTTTTATTATTCTGCAGTGAAATTATGACCTGGACCTTTTTTTCTCTCTCTCATCAGTGGGATAGCTGTTGTCATTTATTTTCACGCAGTATTTGGTACATGAAATAATATGTGTATATATTGCGTATATATTTTTTATAGTGTAAAAAAAGAAAAACTTAATGATTCATCATAGACTACAGCTCTCTCTCTCTCTCTCCCTCTCTCTCTCTCTCTCTCTCTCTCTCTCCCTCTCTCCCCTCTCTCTCCCTCTCTCTCTCTCTCTCTCTCTCTCTCTCCCTCTGTAAGCACCTTTGTTAAGGGTCCCCTCTCTCGGGGGGAAGCAATCTGCCAAACTCCTTGGAGCAGTTCAGATCCCCAGGGATTGGGTTTCCACTTGCCTTTAGTTCGTGCTCACTCAATCAAAAAGTTAGGATGATCCATTTGTTTAACACACTGGGCTATTCAAAGGTGCTCAAAGCAGAGAGGCTTAGAGAGCAACACCAAAACTGTCCCCTTCGAAAACAGCCCAGGGCAACATGAGAGGAACGACTAATCCAGGCAGGGCACTTGAGATCAAATGAGGGTGGGAAAGATCCCACTCCTCGGAGCAGAGCCCTTCACAAGAACGTGACGTTTTAAAAGACATGCCTGAAAAATTCCTGTATTTAAATGAACACTGTGCCTAAAAAATGTAATGTTCAAACCAGTCAGCCCTCCATATGTGCATCAGCCGATTTCTTACTGGTGTAGCTTATTAATATTAAAGCACAGATGTCAACAGTAATGTGAAAGTCAAACCGGGGTGAAAGCGAAGACATTTTTGAGATGTTTCTGGGAAGGCGAGTGTTTGCTGATAAATGAGCCATACGAGTGTAAGATCTGATCCAGCACGGTGTGTGTGTGTGTGTGCCTCATGTCAGTGTTCAAATATAGGGTTGTTTTCATTTTACAGAAAACTGTCTGTTAAAGTTAATGTGAAACCAGCCATTTTACTTCCGTGACATGACGTAAACCAAGAAAAACTGAATATTCGGAGAGGATGGGTAATCAATTCTGTCCTGCATTTTTAGCTCACGGGATATCACTCTTCACACATAGGTTGCAAACAGGAATTTATATTGACCTGACACATTTTGACTTAAACATACACAATCTTTAGTTGGCACCTGTACATACACAACATACACAACAATTTTCAAGAGTTTGGGGTCAGTAAGATTTTATTTTTATTTATTTTTAATCTCTTCTGCTCTCCAAGGCTGCATAAATACAGTAAAACCGTAATTTTGTGGAATATTAATTAAAAATAACAATATTCAAATGTAATTTATTCCTGTGATCAAAGCTCAATGATTAGAAATCATTCTAATATGCTGATTTGCTGCTCAAGAAACATTTATTATTATTATTATTATTATTATTATCAATGTTGAAAACATTACTGATTAATATTGTTGTGGAAAATGAAACTTTTTTTTTAGGATTCGTTGATGAATAGAAAGTTCACAAGAACAGCATTTAATTGTAACATTATAAACTTCTTTACTGTCACTTTTCATAACTTCTATGCATCCTTCCTGAACAACAGTGTTACATTTTTTTTTTATTTTTTTTATCTTACCGATACCAAACTTGGTGTACCAAAAGTGCATAAATGCTCATAAATCTGAAAAACTTAACTCAATTTGACTGAGGCATGATTTGAACATATGCTCAGCTTGCCTTTAGTTTTCAAATACTTTTCATAATAACTTTGACAGGACAGCGAAGAGTGTGTGTGTGCGGGTGTGTGTGTGTGTGTGTGTGTGTGTGTGTGTGTGTGTGTGTGTGTGTGTGTGTGTGTGTGTGTGTGTGTGTGTGTGTGTGTGTGTGTGTGTGTGTGTCATGGAGTTCACAGGTGCCAGGTGTGGGGGTTTACCTGGATCTGCCTCCTCTCATGCTAACACAGGTACAGAGGAAAAGCTCAGCCAACGCTGCACTGCTTATAACCAGACACTGACACATGTAAGCAGTCAACAACAGCCAGACCTGTAAACACTTACAGCTGCAGGGCCAGTTCAAAACATGACCAACTAGCATTACTGTAAATACTTCCTGAATAAAGAACACTACCATCACATTCACTGCCATACATACTATTTTAACATCAAAACAAAAGCTTTAACTTTATCAAAACATCAGCTTTAACTTATTCATATGAATGAATAAATAGTGAACATTACCAACATTGCCATAAACAAATACTTAATGCTGAACATTAAGACTGAAAACAAAACTTGCCATACAAACTAAATGCCGTCGCTGCCGTTTCTGTGTTCAAATATACACAACAGATACCCAAACTTATTTTTTTAGCTTAACTCCTTTGACTTAAAATATTTACTTGAAGTAGCCCTGCGATTTTAAGCTAATATCTCATTAATTTAACATCTTTTGACAATTCTGAGATGGTCATATGACAGGTTTTATTTGATTGTTTTTAAATTATTTATTTATTTTGATTTTAAATTTTTATGATTTCATTAATTGTTCTTTTCTATTCCAATTATTAATTAATCTTTTCATTAACAGAACGACGCACCTACAGGCTGCATTCTCGACACTGCCACAAGAGGCACTATAGCAGGCAGAAGTATAAAAATGTCTGCTTCTATGGTACCTCTTTTCATTTAGGTCAACTTCTGTCGTGGCCAGTTTGAGGAAAAATACCTAAATAATAATAACTGTCGCTTTAGTTTAGGGTCCAATTCTCACTATTAACTAACTGTTAACTACGACTTTTGCCTTCATAAACGCCTAATTACTTATTAATAGTAAGTAAGGTAGTTGTTAAGTTTAGATATTGGGAAGGATTAGAGATGTAGAATATTGTCATGCAGAACAAGGCATTAATATGTGCTTTATAAGTACTAAAAAACAGCCAATATCCTACTAATATAATAAGCAATTAGTTGATAGTGAGAATTGGACCCTATACTAAAGTGTTACCATAATAACACAGAGTTTAATGGCACAGAGGTTTGAAGATAACAGTTGACACTCGTAACTGCTGTGAGTTGTTGTAAGACTTACTGCAATCAGAACACAACCCTAACCATCAAAACACAAATATGAACACAACCCAGTGACTAACCAAATTAACAATCAAATTCTAAATGAATGAAAATGGGAAGTCAGTGATCATTTACACCCCCCTCATAATGTTCAAAATTTGTATGATTCATTCACAAATCAGGCATCATTACTTTTCTCATTCATGTGCATAGGAGAGTTAGGCCGTGTGTCCACCAAAGCGTTTTTTTCACGCGGCTGGTGTGTTTTTTCAATTGTTTTCAATGGAAGCGCCTCGGTTTTATAACGCCATGAGCGTAACGAGGCGCTGAGCGTCTTTTTCACGCTGAAGCGATGAGCGTTCGGCGTTTTTTACAGGTCGCCGAGAGTTGAGGAATGTTCAACTTTGGGTAAAACGCCGCGCTCATCACTGTCACTTTTTACCCAACCGTCCAATCACAGTGGAGGAGGGGCGGGACTAATACCACACCGACCAACGGATATTCTGTATCATAGCAACGAAGCGTCTCAACTGAAAAAAACAACAACTAACAAAACACTCTCAAGCGCCCACAGCTCGGCGTTTTCAGCAGAATAAAACTCGTCTGCAAGCTGGCAAAAAACGCTTTGGTGGACACATGGCCTTAAGGTTGATATCAAGATTGTAGGTGACTTAAACTTCATATATAAAGAAAGTCATACACGTTTGCTAGGTGAGTAAATGATGACAGAATTATCATTTGTAGATGAACTATGCCATCAAAGTGCAATAATCTTGATCCTCCCTTCAGAGAAAAAGGGAGCCAAGCTGGTCTTGGCTGGTTTAGGCTGGTTGGTTTCAAAGAAGTGTCCAAAACCCTTCTTAAACTATCATGTTAAGACACCAGGCTGGAAGACAAGCTAAGACAGCGCTGGATTTAGCCGTTTGTTTTTCCAGCAGGGATGCTTCCAGGTGTTCATCTAATGTGACACAAAATGCTACAATCATGAACAAATAAAACTTCAGGTCACATTGAACCATTTATCCTCACTCGGTTTAGCACAGATAAGAATAAAACTCCTTTCAGGACAAGTCAAACATGAATGAACTAGGATTGG
The DNA here is from genome assembly GCF_949152265.1 of Phoxinus phoxinus. NCBI lineage: Eukaryota > Metazoa > Chordata > Actinopteri > Cypriniformes > Leuciscidae > Phoxinus > Phoxinus phoxinus. The sequence goes on along the minus strand of NC_136887.1, from coordinate 31,460,511 downwards.
GAACTAGGATTATAAGGCATGAGAAACAGTATTATGCAGGTACAGGAATCCAGGACTAAAGGTTTATGGAGTCGTGTCTGTTGTGGAATCTTTATGCTGAACGGCTCTGACTGACACAAACGCGCACAAGACTGGAACATAAACACGCTTGTATCAGTCGGCAAAGTTAAGTGTGTTTATCTTCACACAGAGTTTCTGTTCTCACACTAGTACCGCTGGGGCACGCTGCCCATCAGTTCTGCGGTTTTTGTTTTGTTTATACTTTGATACATTTTGATTAATAACGGTTCAGGTTGGATGTTAAAGAGAAGTTGTTCATCTTAGATATGATATTTGCAGGCCCAGATGGAATGCTGATCTGGGGAAATATGCTATTTAAACACGGTACAGTTTGTCAAATGGAGCTGAGAGCACTACACACTCTTTGTGTTTGTAGAAAGCATTATAAAAATTAGCCAAAGTATTTAGTAAATTAAAAGGCTTCAATGATTCTGAAGCTATACATGATTCTCAGATTCGAACAGATTCAAGCACGCTCACAGCCAGAGACTCGAAAACATGCAAGTTAAAGAGAGGTTAGTTCTCCTAAAAAAAAAACATTTCTTTCATAATTTACTCGCCCTCATGTCATCAAACCTGTGTGACTTTTCTCATGTTGAATTTCTAATGAACATCCTGCAATTTCTAAATATAGTGAATGAAATATAACTTTTAAAGTTAGATCCTTGCATGATCTCTGAGTGAATCGGTCAATGGCTCAATGACTATGTTTACATGCACAACAACATTCCGATATGAATTTTACAATATTTCAGTTAGTTTTGGGTCATGAAATCTATTTTAAGACATTCTGATTTCCCTAATTCCAATTCACAACCCTGCAATAAAAAAACAGTTTTTCTGGAAGAAAAAAAACCTTCCATGAATGATGGATAAATAATGTTTTTGTGCGAACATTTTGAGAACATGTGAACAAACATTCTTCTAATGTTACTGGAAGAATGTTTGCTCACGACTCTGAGAGAATCTTGCCAGAATGTTATAAGTTCTGAGAACGTCCAATGGCTCTAAGGAAAGTCAAACCGGTTTGAAACGACGTGAGGCTGAATAAATGATGACAGAAGTTTCATATTTGGCTGATCTATCCCTTTAAATGGTTCTGCCTAACAAGCAGAATAGAAGCGGAGTCAAATGATAAAGGTTCGTTTGATTCATCTGAGAGCACAGGAACACTCCCGTACCGTACTTGCCCCCATCGTCTCCATTGGCGTTGATCTTCTTGCCCAGGATCTGCACATGTTTCCCAGTGGTTCGGCTGTAGAGCTGATATATCCGTACCTGCTTCCGACTCACGTCGTCTCGAGTGTGGTTCTCGATGTAGAACCGGAAGTCGGCGGAACTCTGGTGAGATTCCTAGAATCAGCAACGACAAAAAGTGTTGATCTATTTCTGTATTCGCATTTCAAAGTCAACATTAAACCACATTAACATGTGATGAAAGTCAACGTGACACAACTTTTGTTTTGTTTTTTACAATATAATAATCCCCCTCCCCCCTCTACCCTCTACTACCCCAGAATAAGAAATAAAAAAGGTAATTGCGACTTTTTATCTCAGAATTGAGAGATATAAACTTGCAATTGCGAGTTATAAAGTAAGGATTTCTTGATATAAATACGTAATTGCGAGTTATAAAGTCAGAATTGTGAGATCAACTCAATTGCGAGGAAAAACGTTAAAAAAAGTTTTATATATCTTGCAATTCTGACTTTATAACTCGCAAATGTGAGAAACATTTTATAATTGCGAGAGAAAAAAGTCGCAATTATCTTTCAAATTGTTTTATTCCGTGGCAGAAACAAGCTTGCATATTTATTTGATCCAAATTACAGTAAAAATATGAAGATTTTACTTTTTATCATGTGAATCAAGAGAGGGTGGGATTTCATAAATTAATTGGAAAGTGGCCATTACATCCCAGAATGTCAGTAGTCGTTTCAGAGGAAAAGCAATTTATTACATTTTGCTGGAAGATTATTATTAACTTGCAAAGCATGCTGCACTAAAGATCATTCACAATGAGACCAGAATTGTGTTAAGAAAGTAAATAGGGTCAAATTTTGATATCATGTTTTCAATAAAGTTTCAGATCGAAATGATTCACACACGATGATTCGTACTCACACTCACACTCTCTCTCTCTCTCTCCCCCTCTCTCTCTCTCTCTCTCTCTCTAAATAAAACATCTGAATATTCTGAGCCTGGAGCTACTACGAGAAGTGAAGTTTTCAATTTCCACTAGCAAGTCTCCCGCAATTATCCACCTGAAAGATCTAACTCTGTCATCAAACAAATATCTGCCTAAGGTAAGAATCACACTCATAAATCACACATACACACCTGTAAGTATGGGAAGTACATGTACACAACTGTTGCACTGACACACACACACACACACACACTAACATAATAAAAATACAACGCCGCTTGCCATGGCCTCTCCTGTCGCTCACATTCACACTCACCCGAGGCTTTATAGAAAAATCACCAATCCACTTCTCATCCAAAAGCCTCTATCTTTCCTCCTCCTCTTCTGTCATCCTTCCATATGTGAGGAAAACATATACCTCTAAAAACCCTGGAATCCCCGTCCCAGCCAAGACTACTCTCTCGGGCTGAGACGAGGGGTAATTATCCTGTAATGAGCTTTTATGTGGCTTCTCTCAGGTGGTTAATTACACTCACATTACATGCTTCCACTCCATGTTATTTTAACCTCAGCTAATTAATGACATTTAGAGAGCACAAGGGGAAACGCGCAGCTCACGGTGCAAAAAAAGAGAGATCTATTCAACAGAGTTGAGAAAGAAACTTCCATTGAGATTCACGCTGAATGCAGGACTGCTTAGAAACACGTCAACGTGACACAACCGCCAACATTAACCCATTAATGCAGGAATTATTACATCCAAAGCAAAACAGATTCTTTTAACAAAGGGGGTCGGATTTTTTTTAAATATTTTTGAAAGAAGTATTTTATGCTCACCAAGCCTGCATTTATTTGCTCAAAAATACAGTAAAATCAGTAATATTGTGATTCTATCTATTCTATCTGTTATTGTAATATATTGTCAAATATAATTTATCCCTGTGATGCAAAGCTGGGTTTTCAGCATTATTACGCCAGTCTTCAGTGTCATGATTCTTTATAAATCATTCTAATATGATGATTTACAGCTCAAGAAACATTTTTGTAACATTACTGTCACTTTTGATCAACGTAATGCATCTTTGATAAATAAAAGTATTTGATTGCAAAACAAAGCAAAAATTCGGACCACAATCTTTTGATTTTAAGTGTATATTTATTAATAAATGTCTGCAAATGTATGCTACAATAAATAAAAAACACAAATGACATAAAGAGGACAGTCATATAGAATTATGAGAAAATGTCAAAGATCATGAATCGTTAAAAGCAACTTTTAAAGATCTGACCACTGCAGTGGACACATGCAATAAGGGGTTAAACGAACCCAAAGCCATTTCACAACGTAGTTAAGAGTTGTTTTCACGTTAAAAAACAATTAACAATTAGTATTAGTTCAAGTTGGTCATCTACAGTACCTTCATCCTAAATCTTTCTAGCAAATCTAGTCATTGTTACATTATTTTCCTATAGATGAATCCATGAATCACATTCAAACAGAAGCTATCACACGTTGTCTCTTAAAAAATAAAGCTTTATGTCCATCGATGGTTCCATTAAGAACCTTTAACATCAACACAACCTTTTCCATTCCACAAAAGGCTCTTTATAGTGGAAAAAAAGTTTTTTTAGATGATCAAAATGTACTTCACACTATGAAAAAATGGTTATTTTAAGAAGTTTGGAACCCAGAATGGCTATTCTATGGCATTGCATACAGAAACCAGGTTCATTTTTGCTTGTAATAACACATACATACGCAGCTCATGCGCACACACAGCCTCTCCTCGGAGTCGGAAGGATTTACTCTGAAATCTGGCAATCTAGTCAAACGCAGAGATGTGTTTTGTAGACAGTTGTGTATACGGACGGGAGCGGGACGGCAGAGGGCATGCCTATGCAGAGAGCCAGCCACGGCCAAACATTTTTATCATGCCGCCCGATTCCCTTCAAAGCAAACCTAGGCAAACTGATCTCACTGCGACTTCAAAAGCCCGACCCCGTCCCACAAGAAGCCGAGCCACTCTTGCGTGTCAGATAGGCCCTATCTGCAGACACCACTCTCTGAGCAGGATACATCTCAGGAAACAACGCCACTTAAACTGTGCTTATCGCCCCGTCTTTCACTGCATCTCCTTAATAACAACTGTGTTTGTTTTCTCAGGGAGAACCTATAACACCAGCGCAGGTTAACAGAAGCAGGTGATACTCTGTCTATCACATACTGCCATCACGGACTCAGAAAGCAGGCTGTGCCACACTAAAGCCTTGTTTGTGCCAACTGCTTTGGAACAAAACTGAACGCACGCAATTATATAAGCAACATGGGTCTCGTTTTCTTCAAACCAGTGGCTTTTGTTCCTGGTTGGAGGGGTGATCGCCCCCGTTTATTACGACATTCTGATGCAAGTTTTATAATCACAATGCCCTGACCCATTTGCCAGGAGAGAAAAAAAGCCTTTATTAAGCCGTCCCCGCCTCGTGAGGTATACATCTGTCAGTAAAGACGGATTTGAGGAACTGCACATATCTAATGACTTATTTGTTGGCTGAATTAGTCACCTTCCTGAAAAAGAGCCCGAGATTGCAGCGAGTCTTACTTAATAGCTTTTAAAAGGAAATACAATTTGTTTGGTCACTTAGATTTCAGTTTTGTTCTATATATTTATTTTATTTCTTTAGATAGATAGATAGATAGATAGATAGATAGATAGATAGATAGATAGATAGATAGATAGATAGATAGATAGATAGATAGATAGATAGATAGATAGATAGATAGATAGATAGATAGAAATTTAAATGCACAAATTGCTCATTTTTGTACTCAGCATTAAATCAGTCAACGCATGAGTTTACTAACTATTGTGAGGGACGTAATGTTTTATAGACAAGTACAAGATTCGTTAGGGGAAAAATGCTATATACATTTTTATCCCAGCTCTAAATAAAACACAAAGAAGCACAAAAGGATGTGCTTTGTTTGTTCTTTTTTTTAGAGAGAGAGGAGGAGAAAGAAATTCAATTCCTCTGACAAGACCACCAACAAATCTAAAGACACTTTTTAATTTTACAGCCTCTGGGGTGTAGATTTCCCATGCCTCTGTTTTCAAAAACCTTAAGACAACAAATGAAACAAGCTTTGTGTTTGCGCACCGGCGGCACATCCTCATAATCCCTCCCTTAATCCAGATTCATGATGACAGTGAAGCAGCCAGACTTACCTGCAACTGGAAGTAGAGGACCAGTAAATGTAGACACCTGGAAAGAGAAAGAGAGAGAATGAGAGGGAGAGAGAAAGAAAGAGAGAGAGAGAGAGGGGGAGATACACAGGAGGAAAGTAAGGAGGGGTGAATCACAAGCAATTACACCAGATAAAAATATAGCAGTACATCTTAAACCTGGCTTTGAGCGACTTCTATTGGCAAGAATGCACGAACTCAAAGTGAATCAAAGAGACTATTAAGAATATTCCTTACACGTAGATGAACCTTGACGGCAGGACAGACATCTTGGTCAAATACACCTGTTTCCAGCGTTTGCCGCTCCAGTAAGTGGCGCGCGGAGCCCCGCCAGTGTCTCACACACAAAATCCCGGAGGAGAGGTGCAATCCCAGGGAAAAGAGAGATGCAGGACGTGTAAATGTGCCGCTGGAAGCAGCATGAGGCTGTTTCTTGTTTGAAAAAGATCGTACAAACGCAAATCAATGTCTTCCCTGTGGTCCCTCCGTTCCTCCGCGGTCCGCGCGCGCTGCGCTCTCTCGCCAAAGCGCGCAAAGATTGAATTGGAAAAGACTGACGCGGGGTCGGGGTGTCTCCTCCTCGGTGAACAATCCGCGACCTTTCGTGCTTATTCTTGATCCAGTATGCGATATAAAAAAGATAAATTCCGTTCGTACCTGCCGAGGACGCCGGATAGTGCACACCTTACGTGGATCATTCCAAGCTTCCCGTGTTCATTGTTTGAAGAGGGAAAACTTTCCCAACAAGTCCAAGCTGTCAGGGTAGATGAGTTAGGGTTATACGTATCTTCTTTAGATGTTAGACTGTTATCCAAGTCGTTTTTACAGTAAAGGCGCTCAGACCCGTGGCAAATCCTGGAAGCACGCTGGGTGATGGGACGGGACTGTCTGTCTGTCTGTGTGCCGAAGAGGGCTGGAGCGCACTGAGGGGTTTTGGGTTGGTGGTGGGTGGAAACCTGTCAGTGGTTTTGCACCTGATAGGGTGATCTGAGAGAGTCCATCGGTGCGCGGAATGCGCTTTTCCTCTGTCTGAGCAGTTTCCTTTGCGCTCCTCGTAGTTTCTTAAGCACTTTCGTCGTTTCACTGTCAGTCTGTGAGAATTCCTTGCGAATTTCACATATGAACTCGTAAACAGGTGCATTTCAGTTGAGCAAAACCAGACACTCGCTGTTGAGATAACCAAATTCTCATCTGATGGGGTAGCAGAGACGTTACACTCACTTTTTCAAAACTAAAATGCTTAATAATAATAATACATTAAGGTCGCACTTTATATTATTGTCTTGTGTGTATTTGCATCAAAAATAAGTACAATGTACTTATTGTGTTATTGTACAATGTGATAACATGTATGCACAAAAAATAAGTGCATTGTATCAAATTATTAATTTAAATGTTATTAGGCTACAGTTAAAGACAATATAAAGTGGAACAGAAGTTAATAGAACAGAGACAAATAAAGTTGTTGGAGCTGATAAAAATGGAGAAATTATAAATAATCAAGTATTAAACACAACAAAATTCTTAGAAATGTAATATTTGTGTCAATGATTGTGTCATAAATATTTGTTTAAAAAAATGGTTTAAAAGAATAAAAAAAAATATATAAAGTTTTAATTTATTGACTCTAAAAGTTGTGAACATTAGGTAAAAGTACTAAAATAATACATCAATCATTCTAATATAAACTATTTATTTTATTATAATGAATATTCATGAATATCAATAGGTTTTCTAGGGTTACTCCTTTAGACCTAAACAAATCATGCCAAATATGTCAAAATGTGTAGTATTTCTAACTTAATGACCTTAACACATTGTCTCTCTTTTAATGATTTTCATATAACATGAAAACAAAATAGCTTTCTTATTTATTTATTTTTTAAAGTGTCACATCATTGATACACATAAATGTGTTTGAGGTAGTGGTGTAAATTAAATCCCTATGTAGGCCTACTAGTTAATGGCACATCAACATCAAAATTTAAGTTTTTTTTTTTTTTTTTTTTAAAGTGTGCTTTGAGTATCCATCCACTGATTACCCTCATTTCAGCTCGTTTGTTAACTTCCCAAAGCAGAGAGCGCTCTATTGGTGGAGTTTGTTGATTCCTCGCAGACAGCATTGAAATGCAAGTGCTTGTCGAACTCGAATTTTCAATATTGTGCTATAAGTGATCGGGCATTGAAATGCACCAGAGGTGTGAATGTGTTTACAAGGTCTTCTGAACATGCCCCCTGCCAGCTGCAGGTTTATTCCCTCAACAGCCCTGTCCTCAGCTGTGAACAGAGAAAAAAGAAACATTTACTCATTTACATTACTGCTCTTACATGTTTTACCGGTAGTGGAGTCTATCATTTGCACAGAATTAACTTACAAAGCACAGCTTAAATTAAATTTAAAAGGTTAAAAACTAACAATGGTGTAAAGCAACCTGGTCCCCAGTTGACATTTTTTGGTGTCCAGTATCTATAATGAATCTTATTAATTCATTTTTAAAGTCTGGCTTATAGACCAGCAAACACCAAGATAAGGTAGTTGAAAAATCACACACTTCATTAACACCAAATTAAATCCTGACACTACTGTCCTTTTAGCATGTGCTCTTTCTTTGCAAGCATGCATTCTTTTTAATTATTTGCACACACTCTTCTTCTAATAAAATAACATTTAAAAATAACAGTAATAAAAACGCTAACCTATAAATCAGGCAGGTTGATGTCGAGTGAAGTGAATATCCTTTGAAGTGGATCACCTGGACCATGCGGTAAGCTCACAATTATCCATTTGGGAACAACCAAAACAAAAGCGGTTTCAATGAAGAAACGAACACAAAGATTAGTCCGTCATCATCCAACAAAGATCAAGGGAGGCTTTGGCAATATGACAACCTGCAGAACATTTCCTGCAACAAGGCCGAGATTGGGACGCACAGTTCTAACGAATAGGAAGTTACACTCTGGCGTTCTCTTGAATTCGGAAGTGGCTGGATCTTTCCGAATATTCAAAGCTTTGGATATACCGCATCTGTCTTACAGGGTATTCATTATTCACGTGGCAGATTCCAAGTGCAACTTATACTACGGCGAGGTCCAACTTCATTCATCTAGTGTGAAGCATAGACATAGTTGTGTTTAAATTGTCTTTGTTATTTATTAGAATTGCAGTACTTGGAAGAATAAAGACAGAACGAATGAGCGATCGATTCCAACAGTTATTCCTGGGAGAGCTGGAGAGGTCTACACCGCACATTTAACTTGTGAAAAACTGCTCAAACTTTCAAGTGGGTCACACTTTGTATGTGCAGTGTTTAAGTGGACCGAGGAGTGATTTAACTAAACAACAAAGGATCATTAGTCAGAGCGGCTTAATGACAGGATAGAATGCATTAAAAAAAGATAAATATGTCAGATCAAGGCATTCTGAACAAAACCGAGGCCTAAAAAAATAATAAAAACAGTGTGTCCTCAGTGCATTGGTGCAATGAAAGTTAGCAACACTGTGCAACTTCTGCGTCCCCCGAAGCTTAATAAAGCAGGCAAAAAAAGGTCACGCACAGTTGTTCAAAGGCTTCAGAGGACCTTTTAAAGCTTGACAGAGTAACTTCACAGTTGTGGAAGTGAAGCCCAGTGTACCACATTAGTGTCAGAACACCTCCGACACACCCAGCTTCCTCCCTGCTTCCACTTTCATCTCTGACACCAACATATAGATGGAGGGAGTCACGGCATCTGTGTCCTATTGAATTTGAAGGTGACGGAGAGACCTAATTGGCTGATTGATTTCTGATGGGCTTTTTGAGTCCAGTGTGTGAAGAGAAAGAACTCCATCAGTGTCTCTCTCTCTCTCTCTCTCTCTCTCTCAGGATTAAAGGTTTATCTGCAAATAATGTAAAGCAAAAAATAGTTATTACAAATTAAGCCTTTGAAAATCTATAACAACACTTAATTAGCTTGAGCTGTTAAATTTAGCCCATGCATGTAATATAGCAAGACAAAAGAGCTCTCACAAAAGCTATAGAGATGTCTGATCAGAGCAGCAGAGAAAACTATTTGCTACAAAAGAATCGCAAGAAAAATGGAAAACTATTTAATGCAAACTATAAGAAGAACACTAAACAAGCATTGACTTCATGCCCGGACAGCTCAACAAACGCATGACCTAGAAGAACATAAAAGGCCAACTTGAATATGCTAGGAGGAATTTGGATAGGCCCGTGGAGTTCTGGAAGAATGTTGAGACACAACTGGAACCCATGGATCAGCGGTATATCTGGGGCAAAAAAAACGATGGCTTATGACCAGAAGAAAACCATCCCCAGGGTCAAACATGGAGGTGGACAAGTCTTGTTACAGTGCTCTGCTGCTGCGGGAAGCGTACATCTTGACTCATTGTGCATTCTTTGAGGTATGAGGCCATTTTGGCAGAGCATGTGATGCCTTTTGTGCACAGACTGATGGTACCTTTGCAACGGGACTATGATACCAAGCATACATCCAATTTGACCAAAACTGGTTTAGAGATCGGTCCTTGAATGTTCTTAAGCGGCCTGCTCTGTCTCCAGATTTAACTCTCATTTAAAATCTTTGGTGGTATTTGAAGAGAGCAGTGCCAACATGGAAACTAAAGCTTATCTGTGATCTGGAAGCTTTTACACATCCATCCATCCACCTACCTACCTACCAACCTACCAACCTACCTACCAGGGGTGTTTCCTCCGAGGAGACAAGGGAGGTCTCCTAAAAAAAAATTTGCTGAGAAAGTAATATACAAATATTACTAAATGTGATATTAAACAGAGTAAAAGTCACTTGTTTTATAAAGTAACAGTCCAACAGCGACACCTGCAGGTAAAGTTACAGCGGGACGCCGCGTATCTCTTGCCTCCCCTGAACCCAACGAGTTTTAACAGACCCCCTAATGTGTGCGGTGGGTTTAGTGGGGGGTAATTGAGGATGAATGGGGGAATGCCTCCATCGCGCTATGTTTGGATATGATCAACGTTGTTTAGATGTGATTGGTCCGTGCGTTAAATCCCGCCTCTCGTTTTCGTTTGTGTTCTCGAATTGGCCTGAAGACAATTGGCGTTAATGGGAAGACTAATTAAAAATTAACAAAATAGCTCAGCCACTTAGATATCACCGCCTTATATAATGCCAAAATCAAGTTTAAATGGCCTGAAAACAAGATGACTGTGGGGGGTTTAGTGAGCGATCAGCTTGAGGAAAATAAAGGTACATCTTCGTGTCTGTGACCAGCGTACAGGCTTGATGACTGCTGAAAATAAGTTGACTATTAAAATGAAAAACATTAGTCCACAAATAAAATATATTGTTTAAATTGACACTGGCTTTAGTTATTATTTTGGAATAAAAGTAAAAATGCATAAAAACACTAACTTGATCAAATTTATACTTGTTGAATAGAACATTACATAGTTAGTGTAAAAAAACTAAATAGTATTGTATTTGGTCTCTCTTTTTAATGTAATGTTTAGTGTAACTGGGGCATAAATTTATATTTGATATATATTAATTGTGAGGACTTTGCCTCCTCGTTTTAAAACACCGCCACACACCACTGCTACCTGTCTGTCTGTCTATCTATAACCACAGTAATGGTCAATCCCACTTGTAAAACCCCTGATAGGTCGCTGTAGGGTCATGTCGTGTCGGACTCTGAAGGTGACAGAAAGGGTGTGTGGGGGAATCAAAGCCTTGATGTTGCTTTGAGGGTGTGCATGCATTCCTAATTTGTCCCCCATCACACGTCGGCGGCATGGAATCGTTTAGAAGCCCACTGAAGTGCAGGACGCGGTGTGTGTGTGATGTTGGATAGGTGTGTGGGTGGGAACAGGAGTGTGTGTGGGGGGTGAGGAGCGTTTGAAGGTGGTGGATGTCGTGGTCGGTGGGTCTGAGAAGGTGACGCCGCCTTGGCAACAGAATTAGATATCTGCTCTGTCAGTGCGGTGCAAATCCTGGCCCGCACATAGAACACATTAGCACGGCCCGCGACCAGGCTGCGCAGCGTGGTGCTAATGATGATATTTCCCCTCTCGCTCTACGTTCCCCGTCCAACGTCATAAACACTCGGTACAGCTCCCTTGCCACTAGCTGCTAACATATGTTTTTATTTTCATGACTGCATCAATTTCCATGGCTCGGTGAACTCGGCGCTCCTTAATTATTCCACAGTCGTTTTAGCGGAGTGTTTGCTGTGGAGTTTAATAGATTTTAAAGAGCCGGGCTGTCAGAGCTTGTCACAATAGAGTAGATGTTTCAAACCGGAGAGAGTAATTGGTTTGGGAACAGCAGGTTTCTTTGGCACATCGCGAAGGACGACGCGACGGACACAGGACGGCGGTGGATAATCGCATCTCGGGTTGCAGAGGACCCTGCCATTTAAAGACACAGGGAAGGCGAGTTAAACGCGAAATGTTCTAAATCGGACACCGAAAGTGATTTGATTGCTGTAATTACACCATGACGCCTTCAATCTTCACAATGAGGCAATACAGAGTCAAAACGTCTGAAGTGTTGACGGACAAAATTTGCGGTGTCAGTCAGAGAATTACTCGACTCTGGATGTGGGCCAGATAACCTTGTTTACATCATCTATTTAATCAAACACAATGAAGTAGTGTCACCCACCAGTCCCGAACAGAAGCCTTGTCCTCACAATGCTCAATTATATAAAAACAGTATCTCCGATTACAGTAAACACTACCTTTGCTTCAAGCTTGGGTCATCTAAGGGCACTTTACTGTTTTAAAACAGAGACGCTTTGTTCAGGGAAGCAGACAAAACTGTTCTTTAGTTTGAATTCACGCAGTCTCAGGTGTATTCTCTTACACCATCACACACACACACACACACACACACACACACACACACACACACACACACACACACACACACACACACACACACACACACACACACACACACACACACACACACACACACACACACACACACACACACACACACACACACACACACACACACACTCAGATTAGCAGATTTTCTTGAGAAGTGTAATGTCGGTGTCCCTCTACAACTAGCTGAAACCAGCTCAAACTCAATGGACTAGTCTAGTCCCCCCTCCCGGGCACTTTATGGGCTGGTCTGATCCATTCCCCTGTCTAACACCTCCTTAGAGCCTGCGTTTCCTTTGTTCTGTCAATACGCAAACAACCATTCACATATGGCCACTCTGTAATCAGTGAAATACTAGCCTCTGGGCTTTCAGCGAGAGAGAGAGAGAGAGAGAGAGAGAGAGAGAGAGAGAGAGAGAGAGAGAGAGAGGGAGAGGGAGAGGGAGAGGGAGAGAGAGAGAGAGAGAGAGAGAGAGGGAGAGGGAGAGGGAGAGGGAGAGGGAGAGAGAGAGAGAGAGAGAGAGAGAGAGAGAGAGAGAGAGAGAGAGAGAGAGTCATCCATGACCAATCAACTCTTAAAATACCTGTCTGGCTTTTGGTTGCAGATGTTTTCTGAAGACGACAGATGAAAAGATCACTTTCCTGAGAGATTCACATTTTTGAGGGAATAGTTACTGTCATCATTTACACACTCAAACCCTGCATGAGTCAATTTCTTCTGTGGAACAGAAAAGGAAAAATAATAAGGCATATACATTTCCATTAATCATTTGTGTCTATATTGCAAAACGGCATCTTCCTGTGAGTGGTTCTTGAAAAGAATATAATGCAACACTGGCCACTTTTTTTAGTTAACTAGGTTATGGAATTTCTTTTCCGATACATTTTTTCCATTGTATTCGTTAAAGAGATATAACCAATGAACCAAGCCAACCAGCTTTAAGGTGAATCATAAACTTTGATTCGAAGCTTCTTTGCAAATATCCGAAAAAGACAAATGTAAAGACTTCAGCTTTAATGAGTTATTCAGGCTCTGTTCACAACTGGTATTAAGATGCGTTTCGGTGGATCAGATCACAAGTAAACGAGGGAGACACATTCCTGTTCACACCTGGTGTCTTAATCCGTCCACGAACCACTTCTGTCCTGATTTCTCCAAGTGGAGGGTCTATGGGCGGGTACATTTATGAGCTTTTCAGATCTTTCAATCTAATGGATGAAATGAGCTCAGACAATTTACATATGAATGCGAAAGGAGACGGAGTAAAAACACACGTAAAGCAGCAGATTGCGTTTCTGCTCTGACAGCCACAAGACCAGCCGAACGCTGTGAGTGTGTGTTAGGAATCAGGAATGGTGAGAGAACATTGTGTTTGGTACATTTTTCATCTTTAAACCAAACTTGTGTCTTCAGCCGACAGTTTAAATCCCGTCTGGATAGAGCTCTTCTCATAATGTTCACGCATTAGGTCAGTGGGGGGAGAGTAGACGGTCTATTGTGGCTGTTCGAACACATTCGAGCACACGAGCGCCTACACTACGAAAGCAATCCGGTCTAATGTATTTTCGACTACCCCTGGAAGTGCTCGAAAGTGGACAAAGCGTTTTAGACCCCCGTTTACACCTGTATTTAGCGTCATCCACTTATGAGTCGATCGATCAAAATGCATCTTTAATACCAGGTGTAAACGGTACCTGCGTTGCAAATGACAATGTGTGTGTGTGTGTGTGTGTGTGTGTTAAATGTTAAATGCAGAGGACAAATTCTAAGTATGGGTTGCCATACTTGGCCTTCATGTCACTTCACTTCACTTCAAAATGTAAATATAAACCATAGATAAACATACAACTATTATGTATGCATAATTTATTTAACAATGTATTATGTATATTGCTAAATATAAAGGTACAAATAAATATTTAAGTAGTTTGAGAACATAGGGAGATAGACTATTAAATAATTTGCAGTACTTTATGGGAGTGGGCATGTCCTAAAGTGTTTTAAAGAGACTTGCATTTTAGCTTTGTGTTGTTGAATCATGGGAAATTTAGTTTTTAATACGAATCTCACTGTTAAACATTAGTTACTTTAATTATTTTTAAAAATGAAGTTGAAATAATGGGCTCACGGCTTTAACAAAAGCATGCACTATCGATTAACAACCTTGCAGCTCACAGTAGGTCTGACTTAAAAGATTTATAAGTTATTGTTCAGAATCAGTTCCCATATGGAGAATATGAATGGGATTTTTTTACTTGTAGAACCCGATTGTTGCACAATATATGAATTAGACCAGACGTTATGTTGAGTCAAAAGTCAGGCTGTGCGAGATTAGAAGATGCTTCAGAAACACTGCTATGAAGTTTCTATTTCAACTGAAGGTCATTTTAAGGGTTTATATAACGGTTTATTGGTTGAAAGTGTGAAGGGGAAGGCCTTGACGGTAAGTACGCTATTAAAAACCTCCGCCCTGCTCTCCCCAAAGCAGCCAGGCTTAATGTGGGAATCAGGGATCACATTCTGCCTCCTCTGGATTCATTTCACAGCAAAGTTATTTCAGTAATACATTCACAAACTTGACTTTATCACACACTTGTTTGGCCCGATTTCTCATAAAGAGATTTACATTTATTTTTTAGCCTTTTTTATTGAGAGGTACAGTGGAAATTGAGAAAACAGTCGAGAAATGACATGTCAGAAAGCGTGCTTATCGCTAATCTTCAAGAGTTTTGCATTAACTGTTGTAAATTAAGCTCAACAAAAAGTGATCCACACCAGGTGTTTATGAATGTTCATTCTCACAATGAATATTTGGTCTGATTCGTATTTCTGCGGTCTTCTCATTTTACTCTTCGTATGGCAAGTCTCAGGTTGTCTGGATCAACCTGGCCAAGTTGTAAAGATAGATACATTAGATAGATAGCTAAAGATAGATTCGCGTCGGAACAAAAAGCCTGCAAATCATATGGCCTGTCACACACCATTTAGCTGTAAATGGTTCAATTAATCTCGATAAGGGTCTCACGAACTGAGTCAGGAAGGAAAAAGCAGCAAAGCTCATCCCATCATTCTCAGAGAGCTACAGGTGCCCCATGCGACCCTGCGCTGAGCACGTTTGAAGAAACCACTGGGACCGCAATCTGCGCAAATATCGC
Source organism: Phoxinus phoxinus (assembly GCF_949152265.1). Taxonomy (NCBI): domain Eukaryota; kingdom Metazoa; phylum Chordata; class Actinopteri; order Cypriniformes; family Leuciscidae; genus Phoxinus; species Phoxinus phoxinus. The sequence goes on along the minus strand of NC_136887.1, from coordinate 31,445,029 downwards.
TCACTTTATTTCACTCAGGAGATGCTTAGGAGTGACAAATGGCCCTTTTTAGCTTCACCATTTCAAAAGCGAACTAATGTATCTGGAAAACGCTAAAACAAAATTGTTCTCAGTAATGCAGGATGAATTACAAAAGCTAAAGAGGTCTTTGTAGTGAATATATGGACTTTTGTTCCCGCTCTCCTGACAGCTCATTTTAGAGGTGTATGAATCAGGATAACACATATAGACAATTAGCATAATAATATTACAGTACTTCCACTCAGAAATTGATACCACCGTTTAACACAATTAAGAAAGTAATCTTCCTTTAAAAGCTTTTACAAATAATTTGTTCAATGCTTGTCAGATTGGGCCAGTGCTGTTAAAATTGTCACTGGTTTAGTAATATTTCTGAAAATATATATAATTTTCAATGAGTGTAAACATATCTTAATAGTAAAATAATAATAATAAATATAGCTGCAAGCAGCAATCACCGGGGCCAAGCGCAAGCAAGACGACAAGACATGCCAAAGTGGCTAGGAGCGTGAGACCAACTGCAGCAAGGAGCAATTGAAGACATTTAAAGATGAATTTTGGCAAAATGGTTGAAAAATCACATACAATAACTAAAAATATGATTATCACTTTCGACCAATAGGTGGCGCAGTTACGAAACTGATGTGATGTGGTCAGAGTTAAGTGACAATGACACATACAAAGTTTGGTGTCAATATGTCAAGGCATTGCATATATAAAGCCTGAATAGTCATTTTGGCATCATGCCTCAATTTTGCCACTGCGGTATACGAAAACGGTTTCGTCTATCGACACGAAATCCATAACTTTTACTCGGTACGGTCTGGAGATGACACGATCCGATTTTGGTGAAAATCGGACGTTCGGTCTAGGAGGAGTTCGAAAAAGTAGGTTTTAAAATAAAATAAAGATGGCGGACAGGAAGTTTGACTGACTATGGCAAAATTGGTATCTATGTTTTCAGCATAACCCAAGGAATCTATTGAGGTCAGTGTCATTACTATAGGCACATTTATTCAAAAGTTATTAGCATTTTTGGAAATTTCATTATAACTTTTGACCAAAAGGTGGCGCTGTCTCATAATCTTTTGAGTACCTTTAGGGTCTTGTACTGATGACCCATACTGAGTTTCGTAACGATACGTTCATGCGTTCATAAAATACAGCATTTTAGCACATAATTCAAAATGGCCGACAGCCAAAATGGCCGATATGGGAAAATTGGATATCAGTCAACTTAGCACGACGCCCTGAAACTAACGAGACCACTTTTGTGATTTTTGGACAAACCGTTCAGAAGTTATAAGCAAAAACATAAATTATTCATATCTCCGGACCAGTAGGTGGCGCTGCGCCGAAACGCAGCATGTAGCCTCAGGTCATGCTTGTGATGACATGTACCAAATTTGGTCTGAATCCGATAAAGCGTTGTGGAGATACGGCCTTACGTCTGTTTTCGCAAGCGCTACGTAAAATTTATTTGCGCGGTATTCGAGAACGGTAATTCGAATCAACTTGAATTCCATAACTTTTGGTTGTCAAGGTCTGGAGATGATCTGGTTCATTTTTCGTGAAATTCGGAGCAACGGCCTAGGAGGAGTTTGAAAAAGTAGGTTTTTCGGAAAATTCAAAATGGCGGGAAAACTATTATGACGGAAAATGACGTCATAGGGTGCAGTCGAATCGTCATAAGCTCAGGAATCAGAGGAAAAAAGAATTTTGTTTCTAGCCCGTGTGGTTCAAAAGTTATTAGCATAAACATGAGTGAAACTTTGGACAGCTGGTGGCGCTAGAGGGAATGAGTTGGAGACTTCAAATTTGCTATGGTGATAGTTCAGGCTGTCCTCTATCACTGTGCCAATTTGTATAAGTTTCCCGCAAACGGTTCTATAGGCTGCCATAGACGCCCAGTCGGAAGAAAAAGAAAAAGAAGAAGAATAAGAACGGGAACAGATACAATAGGTGCCCGCACCTTCAGTGCTTGGCCCCTAATAATACAATTAGTATGATTACAAATTATTATGAACTGACAAATAAATAATTTATTAGGTTTTCAATAATAGCCAAATATAACTGTAGCTTATGCATTCATACTTTTATTATACTGGAATAATGACAGAGCGATACATTACTGGTTTGCAGTGCTAGTAACTGATTAATGATTGCATAATCAGATTCCAAACGTTTTGAAATTTAGTTTTCTTTTTTTATATGCTCATAATCAGAGTATTTATAGATTACATATTTACACAATGACAATGGCATTAAATCATTTATATTTTATTGATTCTCCCTTCTTCTTTTTACTCTTTTACATTTTCATTTCTAAAAAAAAAATCGGATTTTTTTTGTCACCTATTTTGTGTCAAACCGTTTAGCTTTAACTATTACAATACAGAACAGCCATGTAAATGTCTTCATTTGGGGACAAATATATAGCTGTGAAACAATGTCTTCATCATATGTGACCTCCGCAACTTATTGATCTGGACAACAATATTTCAAACCTGAAAAACTTTGAATGTGTAATGTCAGACAAACCCCTTTGATTTATAATTTTAAGTTCATTTTAAAGACACATTTTCATGTTCAGGATTTCAGATAATGGCCACACACACATGCAAGTATACAAATAAAATATTAATATTTTTTGTGTGTTCAATCGTTTTATTTGGATTGTTTTTATTTTCAAATAATTCATTTTATTTTAAGGATATTTACCAACTCACAATCCCCCTGCAGTCCTTATGTAATGCTTAAACCCTGAAGTATTGCTTAATGCATTTCATGTTGTTGATAAAGAATGAAAAAAAATGTATTTCTCTTTTATTTACATATGTATACCATACCATATTGAGATATACTATATGTAAATAATCCCATTTAAATCTTAGTGATAAACAAGTTAGGTCAAAATTAATAAAAAGTCAGAATACATTACCTAAAATTAGAAATCTAGATTACGATACTAACTACAATTTCTACATTTGAAACATGTTAACCATCTAGACAAGTGTTCAACATAATTATCAACAACAAAATTCAAAATATAATGTAAAAAAATACAAATGTTTAAGATTGCAAGGCATATAACCCCAAACTTAAGATGTAGTTAAGAACCAGTGATGTCCGTTTTGTCAAATGGCCCAAAACGCTTTCACACTGGCCCTGGGCTATCGAGCCGGTACTCTTGGACTGGCAGTTAGATGATCAAGATTGAGAAACAGAGTCTTGGCTATTAACAAAAACCCATGATTCATATAGTTTTACAAGAGTAACCACAGAGAAACCACAAACTAACCACACAGCAGCTTCTAAGAAACCACTGACAAGCTATTAAAACCTGAAATGAAATGCTTTCCAAACTGGCCCTTCTCTCTAATGCCTCTCTGTGCTCAGAGACGGGGCTTTCTGTGGGTAGTGGAATGCATCTCACATCTCTGCCATAGCCAGCCGAGGAGGTAATGCACTCGCATGTTGGCACATGTTAAGGGAAGCGCGCCTTGTCTCTTATTAATAAAGCTTGGCCTCCTCTCTCAGAACTGGCAGCTCGGTCTTTACCACTTCATGAATCACGCGGCGCACGTCGAGACCCACAACCATCGCAACCGTCCTACGCCCACCATTCAGACTTAATGATGTAAGAGAGGAAGTTTTCAACAAAAAAAGTATCTCTAAAAGCGGATATATATTACACAAACGTTCACACTATACACATCATCATGAGAATGCACTGCTTGAGAGAGATAGAGACAGCGGTTTAGGTTCTAACTGATTAAACAGGATAGAATGTCAAAGCTCAGCAAAGTATATGTAAAAAAAAAAAAAATCTGACAATGACAATGATGGCTTCCTTTCTGTCTAATCTAAACATACCAGCATGATCACTTCTTTTCCCCTCGGGCTATCGTATTGTTCCACTTCCATTCTGAAAGCTCTTCACAAATAGTTGAAATGCTTCTTTGCTTTTTTTGGGCTGTATCTAGACAGTGTGTTAACATGTCGTTTTGATGTACCTGACCTCTTACAGCGATGCACACAGAGCAGGTCTGAAAGAAAAAAGAGTTAGAAGCAATGTGCACACAAATAAACATGCAAAAATTAGAGAAACCATATAATGTAAGCTGACAGGAAGACCAGTTCAGGAATTGACCCAAGCGCTGTACTTTATATCAGTGATTCTCAACAGGGTTTTCTTAAGGATACATATTTAACATTGGACATCAAGTGATCCAATGCAATGAAGTAACAAGTTGTTGTACTAAAGTATATACATACAGCACTGTATGTGATATTAAAGGAAATTCATAAAACGAGGAATATTTCACTTCAATGGAACGACTTGAGTAGAAGTCTACTAAAAAAAAAACTTTTCTCTTATTTATTTTGGAACATAGAGAAATATACAAATCGTCCTAGAATGAGCGCTTACCCTCTTTGAGTGATGCACTGAATCCAACCTTGTTCAAATGCTGGGAAATTGAGGCCACGCTCACGCCGACCCTGCTTTAGTGCAGATTCCAGTGTGATATTGCAGAATAATTAGTCCCTCCATCTCATACTTCAGGCATTCTTTTTTTCCATCGGTGGGGAAAGGATTATGCAATGTGTTCCTCCAGAGGCCCATGCTACCTGAGAGAAGGTTCACGCCAGCACAGGCGTAGCCTTAGACTGTGGGAAAGTGAACGGTTCCACAAGCTCGCAATGTTAATGAAACAGTTAAGAGCTTAGTTTGCTTCTAATGAACCAGTGGAACAGATGGAGCACATGTTGCGGAGATGATAAATTGGGTTACACTTTTCTGGTCAGCAAAACAGAATGAACTGTAAAATGTTGTATGGTATTGCTGCAATGCGCTTGTCTCCAAAAGCCTTGTAAAAATGACAAGCTGCTGAAATCAAGAAGTCCGAAGAGTCCAAAAAAAAAAAAAAAATCTCCAAAAGGTTTTAGTTCACCTCACTTCTCCTCACATACGGTGATGTGGTTTTACCGGTCGGTTGCAAAAGCAAAAATGGGTCATAGGTCTGTTCTAGTTTGGCTGTAGGGAAAACCAATGCTTAATTCCTCATTAATCCTCATAAATATTTTAAAGGAAGTAATGCATGCTTTCTATATTACATCAAAGGTCCACTTCACATTAAATTATATAGTTTTTAGTGCAAATTCATCTCCGACTTACTTGAATCTCGTCAAATTAGACTGACGCCAACAGACTGTGTGACATTCCCTCTTCCTCAAAAACCAGAACAAAACTACTCAAGATAAAACAACCCAGACTATTGTTTCATGGATAATTCACACAAGCAGTTGATAACTGCAGTTTTGCAATGCAGTTATTAACCCAAAATCTTACCTTCTGTATATCTTTCCATCAGGGATGTCCAATCCTGCTCCTGTAGGGCAACTGAGTTTAGCTCCAACCTTAAACACACCTAAACCAGCTAATCCAGGTTTTACTAGGCGTACTAAAAACTTACAGGCAGCGGTGTTGAGGCAAGTTGGAGCTAAACTCTGCAGGACAGTGGCCCTCCGGGACTGAGTTTTAACACCCCACTTTACATTTATCCAAAGCGACTTACATTGCATGATGTATCTAGTACTGCTACTCTTTGAGCTACAATGTAAAAAAACAAACAAAAAATTAATAATCACAACTTAAAATTTTATGTTAGAATACATTTCCCAGATTTAACTTATTGAGGTAACTCAAATATCTGAGTTGTCACTTAAAACAACTTCACATTTCAAGTTGACTAAACTTAAAATTAAGGCAACACAAACACTTACTTTTAAAGGGGACACATCTCCTTTTTCGAAGTCTTCATTTTGTTTTCAGGGTCTACTCGAACAGGGTTTCATGCTTGAATTCACTCAAACACTGTTTCACATATTTGACACTGTTGCACCGACACAATAATTCACATGACACACAGGTAAATACGGCGATTGGCATTAAACTTGGCATGACCTGCACTGTAAAAAAAATTGCTGGGATTATTTAGCACAACTTAAAATCCAACATTGTTTCAACTTTAAAAAGTATGTGTTCAAGCTTGACTTAAAATATTAAGTTTAGTTAACTTAAGTTTAGTTTGGTTAAGTTGGATATTTAAGTTATCTCAACAAATTGTAACTAATCGCAGCCACATTTTTTACAGTGTGTGAAGAGAAGATTATCAGTGAATAACAACTTAATTTTTGGTCTGTTCCTCACACAAAGCTCTCATATGACTTCAGATGATTTGGGATATAGACTAATATTTGGCCCATGTTCTGATGGATGTTGGTGTCCAGGTCCAAACCAATCACTCACTATCACAGCACTGCGGACCCAAATGAGACTGAGCCATACCACTGCCAAGCTCATGACAGCTGAAATTGAAGCTACGTCAAACATTTAATCAGCCTTGATCCAACCAGTTTTTGCCCCCAGGGTTCCCGTTAAACATGCCAAGTTGCCATTCTTTCACTCTCCCACAGTCAATGTTTACAAATCTGTCTCCTCTGCACTTCAGCAGCCTGTTTTATCACCACGAGCATGAGCTCTTTGTTTTACCTGCAGGTATATCAGACAGGTTCAGCGTTGCATCTTTCCACACAGAGCACTAACTGGCGCTATGCTGAGAGGCTGATATATCACAGTCCGAGCAACTTCAGCACTAGAAAGACACACTTACTTTGAATATACTGAAAGATCTGGGCTCTGTTCCCAAACCTAAGCTGTCTACTGTCTACATAGACCGCTACCTTTTTAGGGAGCATAACTCTGCCTGCTCTACTCATCGAAATGTTTGATTTGAGTAGAGATTTGTGTGTTACTAAGCAAACAGTGCTAATAAGCATAAAATTACATCATATTTGTATGTATTGTACAGTCATGTGAAAAAGAAAGTACACCCTCTTTAAATTATATGGTTTTACGTATCAGGAAAAATAAAACCATCTGGTCCTTAGTAGGTCTTAAAATGAAGTAATACAACCTCAGATGAACAACAATTCATGATATATTGCACTTAATTGAACAAAAATAAAGAATGAAGGTTGTGGAGGAATTTTTGTCCGCTCTTCTTTAAAGTTGTTTCAGTTCTCTGAGGTTTTTGGGCATTTGTTTGCACAGCTTTCCTAAGGTCCCACTACTGCATTTTAATCAGGTTTAGGTCTGGACTATCACTGGGCCATTGCAACACCTTGATTCTTCTTCTTTTTTAGCCATTGTTGTACACTGGTGTGCTTGGGATCGGTGTCCTGTTGCATGACCCAATCAAGCTTCAGCTGTCGGACAGATGGACTCACAGAATATTTTGGTTCATGGTCGACTCAATGACTGGAAGCTGCCGAGGTCCTGTGGCTGCAAAACAAGCCCTGATTTTTGGCCAAGCATCTCCGCTTTGGTCCTGTCTGTCCAAAGGATATTGTTCCAGAAGTTTGTTCAGATGCAACTTTGCAAACATAAGACGTGCTGCCATGTTTAGAGAGAAGATGCTGGCCAACCCTTCAGAACAAGCCATACTTGTTTAGTCTTTTCTAAATGTACTGTCATAAACTTTAACATGCTAACTGAGGCCTGCAGAGTCCGAGATGATTTTTTTTTTTTTTTTTTTTTGCAATTTCTCTGAGCATTGCACAGTCTGACCTTGTGGTGATTTTACTGGGAAGATTGATTTTACTGGGAAGATGTTTTCCACTTGTGAATAATCTTCCTTACTGTAGAATGATGAACTTCAAATGGTAATATTATAACCCTTCGAAGATCGTACCACCTCTTCTCTAAGATCATTGCTGATGTCTTTTCTCCTTGGCATTGTGTTAAGACAAACCAGCAAACTGCCAAAACTTCTGCTTTTATAGAGGTGATCATCACACTCGCTGATGATCAATTAATCAGAGGCATTTCATTAGAAGCATCTTACTTACCATCTATGGAAGCAGGGTGTACTTCTCCATATGGGTCTAGTTTTTGACAAATAAATAATGACAGTGTAATGTCATGTGTTGTTGTATTTACCTAATTTTAAGGACGGGAAGATTTTTTTTATGATGCCCAGACCTGTAAAACCATCAGAGGGTGTACTTTCTTTTTCACATGACTGTATAGTATCCCCAAATAAAATGGATAAATAAGTCCATTTCTAATTCGATTTTTTTGAGGTGAGATTTCTGCACTCAAAATAAATACGGCATGGATTTTATTTTATTGAAGTAATTATATTTTCAAAATGCATTTATTCAATTTGCTTAGAATATAAAAAGTATGAAAATAGTTAAATTAGTGTGTGAAATTATCATTATTCAATGAGTTAAAATGTATGAGATTAAAACAATTTGGATTTGTTGCTGATAAATATATGATGCACACAAGCGCATCTCAATAGGTTTTGGAAGAGATGGAAGCACGTTGAGTACGGGACTAAACCTGTTCCACTGCACCTGTAGCCATTAAACAAAATAGTATGTCGTATCATAAATATTTCAAACAGATAACTCATCAGTTATCATCTCAGAAGTTGAAACTGTTATTTTGAGATTTTTAATCCAATTTAGCGTAAAACCGTTCTAATTTTTGGCAGTCTGATCAAATAATGGGTCAAGAAGGAGATGTTGAAGATGACGGATGACGTCGCTTCCAATTCATTCGTCTCAATTGATGGAAGGTCAAGTCGAGCGCATTTCATTGTGGGATGAAGGTTTCCCACGCGGCTCTGTTTATATATTGCACATCAGAGTATTACATGCATACAGAAAATTGTGGAAATTTGTGGAAACGGTGACGTCATGCGCAAGTGTATTACTTCAGTCTATAGCCGCAAAGTAGCATCACCAACTACTGGCCTGGCATGAATAATACAGCGTTTTTAGTCGTTGCAGCGAAACCATGTGAACGGGGATTGTTTTGACAATGTTGTCGCCTGTACCTGTACGTTTTTCTAATGCACATTTATAAAATCTACTTAAATGTCCTAATTGAACTAAGGCCAGTAGTTGGCGATGCTACTTTGCGGCCTAAATGTCTTAGTACTCATAAGAACAGAATAGTCTAAGATCATGCAAGGTAAAGGGCCTGATAAATTCTTCGATACATGTTCTAGAGAATAGAGATGTTAAAGAGTGATGTTTGCACAGTTAAACACTAACGTGCAACACTCAGGACAGCTGCTTCTGTCCCATTATTAAATGGGATCAAAATGGTTTCTGTTCCCAACATGATCTTGCTGACACTGTTGTTTGTGCAGTCATGACTGGACATTTCAGTCAGACAGCTGAATCAGTGAAATGTTTCATAATTTCTACTAACCGCTGATTGGAATTGCTTCAGGTCGAATTTCTGTACGTTCTCATTCATCCTTGTTTCTGCCTGGAGTGTGCGCTGATCTGGAATTCCTCACCCTTGGGAAAGAGGGGGAATTCCACACAGTAACCCCCCCCCACACACACACACACACACACACACACACACACACACACACACACACACACACACACACACACACTGTCTGAGCTCACTTCCTGCTGTAGACATAGACAACAGGAAGTAGGTAAGTGTCAGCAGGCATAATGAAGGAGTGCAATCCAGGTGAGTGGCTGATTAACTGTCCCATACGCTACAGTGGGAAGGAGCTTTCCATAAATCAAAATACACTGTCATCATAAGCCATTATCGCCACCATGTGGTGATTGCATGAAAAGTGATTTACAAACTAAATTAAAGCAACTTCAGGATAGCATTTATAAGGAAAGATCAATGAAAACAAGAAAAGAAAACGAAAAAGAATCATACAAATATAAAAATCCCATTGGCGAGTTAATCATAGATATCTTCATTTGAGGCTATTTGCTGATAAAGATAACTTCTCCTCTCTCTCTCTTCAAAAAGAACATGAAAAGAAAAGTGAGAGCTGTAAAATGGCAAATAATTTAGGAAGTTTGACTTTACAGAAACAAACATGGCTGATAGCAAATGTTTGTTTAGCCCATTCCAGAGCTATCATCATAACCGCTGTGAACTGCCTAGAGTTTAGTAACCATGTTGATCAAATTGGTAAAGCTCTGCTTCAGATGTTCAGAAAAGGCAGAAAAAGGAAGCAAATTAAAAAAAAAAAAAAAAAGAGAAAATGCAACACCATCTGTTCAGTTGACATTTTTATTCATTCTGTTTCAGACAATGATGGGACGGAAAACAGTGTTTTTCAAACAAGCCAATCAGGAGAACACCTCAGGAGTCGAAACGGCCCAGACTTTCTAGAAGAGGAGGAACGATCGCTGAGGTTGAACCGCAGACATCATCTACCCCCTTTTGCACTAAAATTGTGCTCGGTTTGCTCTTTGTTGGCGCGTGTTACACGTTTTAAGAACATAATACTATAGATTTACTTGAACAGAACTGCTTTTGATGCAACCGTCAGATGATTACGTAGGTCTTATAATGAATTAAATTATTATCAAACAATTTACACCTATGATGATAAATAAAAATGATTTTAGAAGGACGAGGCATCAAGCAACTGTCCAATGCGATACATGAGTAGGCTATCAGCATGTGCGTTGCATTGAACATTTTCAGATTACATATGCACAAGTTTTGTTGACAATAATCTGAATGAGTTACTACTCAAATATAGTTTATTTTGCGTCAGTCTAGCCACTTCTTGATCTGAAAACTGGGACTGAGAACATGATCTGACTCCGGCCTTTAATGTTAGCAGTTAACAACACCTTCCTGAATTTGGTTAACTTACTCAAAAGACTGGTTAAAGATATAGGCAACTTCACATTGTTATAATTCACAGACAAAAAGTTGATATACAGTATTTATTTAACTAAAGCTGGATTACCTCAATTTCCATCCAAGAAAGGCATGAAACCCAATAACACTGCAAGCGAGGAGCATGTGACAAAACTAGATTGCTCCCAATGTAATCGACATCAACAAACAACAAGCATCACTGAACTAGGCCATTTTGTATCATAATGGGAACAATATAGTTTTGTTGCAATGCACTGCTTGCTTGCAGCATATGCATGGTGCAAAAAAAAAAAAAAAAAAAAAAAAAACATTTGTACCAATTTTACTTGCATTCAAAGCTACACAACATCAAACTAATTAAAAGAGATCAAGGACATTTTTCGGTTTTCAAAAACACCAACGTATATTGAAGGGTTTAAACTAACAAATTAAAATGGTTTAGTGCAAAAATAAAAACAACTGATATGACAAAAACAACATAATATACAGAAAGCTGGATTTCAAAGCATCAAATCAACTAATCATCTTTGTTGTCATATTTAATTAATTACCTAAACCATAAAACTAACAATCATCTTTCTTTTTTTACGAGGTATAACATTCTGGCCGCACTTCTAAAGAGACATTTTATGGGAGAGTCTATAGCACTTGAGATAATAGTAAAGTTGAAATGTTGAAGGCCATTGGAATTGCAGCAAAGCAGAATCTTGAGGGCTGAATACATTTGAAAACTGCCAGCTAGAAGGAATCTTCAGTCAGAGAGAACACTCAACGTTAGCGTTATTACACCTCAGCTGCCATCTTTACACAGAGATTAAGGGGACGATTTACAGTGATTGTGGTTTCAGAGATACGCCAGAAGCCAATTGGTCTTGGGCTGGTAGTGCAAAAAGCTGTTTTACTCATGCTAATGTTCAAGTTTTGTTGTTGTTTTTTCAAATGGCCTCACAAAAAAATTATAATCATGTGATAAACCAGCACCAAGCAATATCATTTTTCTACTTTCTACTTAAGAGAGAGAGACACAAAAACATATCACGTTACATATAAAAACATATCACAAACAGGATCACATTTTATCCAAAAAGCATTGAGAAAACAAAGCATATTTTTATGACTATTAAGATTTTTTGGATTTACATTTCCGCTTCCCAAATTGTCATTACCGTAATGTACCACTCAAGTTTTTTTTTTTTTCATTATTCTCAACTACTTCAATATAGTATACTTTTTTTATTTATTATTAAATCACCATAAATTAGTCCATACCACAAAGCTTTCATGATTTATAAATGCTTTACAATATTTCTTTTCACATTACAACTTTTTTTTATTTTTTTTTTATAATGAGAATAAGGGAGATATTGTGCTTAATTAAATGAAAATATCCCAAATGCAAAACGTTTAGTCTAAAATAGACTTAATTTTCTTATGCTGATTTTGAGGTGACGTGACCTGGACATGTTCTTGATAAGATTTCATGAGATTCACCCTAAAGTTGCATTGTAAAAATGATAACTGCCTTGGCAAAACATCCCATTAAATGTTCTTCTAAGAAACCATTGTGGACCTGACAAAAAAAAAGAAAAAAAAAGAAAGAATCCATAATTAAAAAAATAAAGAAAGTAAAATATAAAACATGAAGCATGATATCCATGCCATTGCTGAGGCTCGTTCTGCTCTATCCATCTAGAGAGAAGGGCAGACGGATCACGTTAAGAGGGGAAGAGGCCAGATCGCACAGCTGAAGTGCTGTTACTGGCTAACCCCAGACTTCTGCTGCACCGGGACGGGAAGGGGAGCGCAGAGCAGCCATTACTTTTTTAGTGATTGTACAAAGTTCCAAAGGTCTTTGATCACCTGCAAGAAAACAAATGGGGGGAGAGAAAGAGAAAGAGAGAGAGAGAGAGAGAGGAGGGGGAAAAGGATGAGTTGGTGAAGCTGGAACGGAGTTTCTCTGATGTAGCGACTCATTTGGATGGTTAATAATTAGAGCTGTGTGAGTCAGTTTGGATGAAAAACTTCACATTAGCGGTGCGTCTGGGGTATAACTACAGCGCCGAGCCCAGAGGAAGGGGGTGCAGTCCTTGTACATACCAAAGGGTATGACTAGTGCCTCTCTTTGACAAAGACATGTCTCACACCTCTTTGCCTGCTGTGCTCCCAAAGCCGTTTCTGCTCGAAAACACACTCTCTCACACACACACACACACACACTCCACCCGTTGTACATCTGAGAGGACACCTGCGCAGCAAAGCCTGACACGCTCCAGCCTTGTTTCTAGAACCGGCGCGCAGGGCGCAATGCATCAAATAGCTCATAACTCATTACCGACCAAAACACGAAAACATGTAAACTCCGTTCCAAATCCTAGTGAGCTGCCTACTTTCTAAAGGGGCTTTCGCACCGGAGGAACCTTTTCATAGTTCCTCTTCCTAGAACTATTGGCGGAAGTATCCAGATTTTGGCGTGTTCGCACCGCAGGAACTAGGAATGATTTTAGTTCTAGGAATCTTTTGGAGGAACTAATTCAGCTCCTACTTCAGAGTCGGGTCTAAACCAGCACTATAGGAGCTACCAGTGACGTTAGCGTGCGCTGATTGGCCGAACGCACGTGAAACACCACCAGCCGCCATTTTAAAAAAAGCTGTGTAAACAGATTATAGCCATATTTACTCCAGAAACTAACGAACATGGAAAACAACCTTTACGCTGAGGAGAAAATCCAACGCAAAAAGGGACCAAGCGAAACATGATTATGTATTTCTGCTCAGCTAGCAAAACTGCACATCAACCACACGGCATACGCTAATAACTTTTCATTACTGTCGGTCTACTTTATATGTATAAATAATAATAATAAAGTGTTAGACAGGACTGTTAGACAGATCGTAAACGAATGAACACGGAGAATGCGAGCATTGTGTGGCTCTGGCTGGCGTTCTCAGCGCCGTCAAAATAAAAGTCACAACAACAAGCGCGGCTTACATCACTTCAGAGTTCCTACTGGCGTTAATGCAACCAGGAAAACGTTCCTAGGGGAACCAAAAGTTCTCGGGGAACCATCCTGGTGACTAGTTCCTAGAACTACCTGGTGCAAAAGCCCCTTAAGGCAGCATCCTACCTGAAAAGGGACCTCATAAGTAATAATAATAATTTGTTACATTTATATAGCGGTTTTTCTGAGACCTCAAAGCGCTTTACATAGAAGGGGGGGAATCTCCTCAACCACCACCAATGTGCAGCATCCACTTGGATGATGCGACGGCAGCCATATTGCGCCAGAACGCCCACCACACACCAGCTTACTGGTGGAGAGGAGACAGTGATGAAGCCAATCAGTATATGGGGATGATTAGGAGGCCATGATGGACAGAGGCCACTGGGATTTTTAATGACCACAGAGAGTCAGGACCTCGGTTTAACGTCTCATCCGAAGGACGGTGCTCTTTGGCAGTATAGTGTCCCCGTCACTATACTGGGGTGTTAGGACCCACACAGACCACAGGATGAGCGCCCCCTGCTGGCCTCACTAACACCTCTAAGTGATCTTGAACCAGCATAATGCTCCTCGAGGGAAGCACATAAGGGACTCAATAGAATTGATGATGAGCATAAAAATACAAAACACACATTTATTGGATAAAATAGTCAATTTTAATAGATTTACTGACAATTTTAGGTATTTAATAAAATGTGAATATATTTATAATCAACACTTGACACATTTAACATCTATTGGAATAGCGGTTTATCCTGTAGCATGTCTATAATTCAAGGTCAACCGATATATCGCCAAGGCCAATAATATCGGCCGATATTTGCCATACGGTTTTCTGTAGGGCCGATTAGTGTCAGAAGCAGGGCTTTTATTTTGACAGTGCTGAGAATCAGTGCCTGCAGACGCGCTGGAGATCCCATTCTCCATCTTCGTGCGTTTACTGTCTTTATTTAACAGTTCTGTCAAACAATTCAAATGCAAACACTGTAATACTTTTTCATATACTGTTGGCATTCAGCAAATATGCAAATTTGAAACAAGTCAATATAGAATAAACTGTTTAGTTCATCTTGTGTGCATAGCCTGCATAAAAACGCATGTATTTTGTGTTTGGTGGTCTGTCTATGCAAAGGATCAAAGCCTTGTGAAATACGGACAGGATAGTTCGGCTGTCACTGGACAAACACAAGCGATTATTTAATGTGAGAAATTGTTATGCACGTGTAATTTAAATGTTCTTTTAATTAAATGACCAACAAACTAATTTTTAGGGGCAATGTGTTTTAAAGGGATAAAAGCATCTTCCAAGTGTGCTTAAATATATATAAAAAATAAGATTACAAAATATTAGGGTAAAATTAGATCTTTTGTACCATTTTTGTACTTTTGTACCATTGGTACCACTAACACACACACACACACAGACTCTCACACTGACATTTGCACTCTCTCGTGTGTAATTCATCCCGAGAAAATAGGAGCTACAGCAGACATGATAGTGCACTTTACTTAAAAGAGAGATTTTTCTCTTTTGACCCAACCGTGGCCATTTGTGAGGGCTGCTTTACACTACTGCAATATTTTAGGTCAACACCCAGCCTGACACATTCGACTGCAAAAAAAAGCTCTAGACTAAAAGAGACAGCGAGAGAGGAATGAGTGAACGAGGGATTTAAATCACAGCTAAAGATGTCAGGCGTGACAGCTCCCTCCTGTTCTTTTGAATGCCAAGAGGTCAATCAGTACATATTTCATTTGCTGATAAAAAAAGAGAGCGGCAGGAAGATCTCAGTATGCCACCCCCCAACCGGCCCACTAAGACAGAAGATGTCAAGGCGTAAAATATACTCGAATCAAGTATGTGAACGTAGATGCGATTATTTCACAGAGTTTTTAGCTAGCTATCTGAATAACAAGACATTTCAAGGCAACTGTATCGCTCACTTGAGGTTTGTTTCTTCACAGTAATGGTAAACTTGACGTTGTTAAGTATGCCTTAAATTTCCACTTTACTTTTAATGTAAGAGGAGGTATGGTCATTTGTAACTTGAATGTGCGAGGCTTTCTGTGCCATTCACTTCCAGCTATTTTACCCGTTCAAAAACCCGTTCTTACGCTGCTTGATATTACTGGTATCATATTATTTTAATGTATAATCACAATCAAACACTGGCTTGTATTGCATATGGTTTTAACGTTTACAGCATTTTGTTATGCTTCAAGTTATTAATCTATAGCGACTAATGAATCGTAAGCCTCGCACGTTCAAGTCAAGTCAAGTATATTTTAACAATATAGATTGTTTCAAAGCAGCTTTACAGTGATAATAGGAAACTAAAGTAACAGAGATTGTTTTGGCAGCTCTAGAATAAAGTTATTGTCCAGCTTAAGTTAGTTTTGATTGAAAATCAATTCAATTTAATTTAATTTTCAATGAAAATTCAAATTAATAAGATGGATATTTGAGTATGTTTCTGTATCTCTCTGCAGGCTGAAGAGTGTCTCATCTTCTGAGCAGAAGAATTTTAATCTTTTAAGTGGACAGTTCTTAAATAAAGAGTGTTGATCCGTTTTGTCAGGGTCATACATGCATTTTATGCAACGTAAGAACGCTAGAAATACTCCAGCCATAGGGTGACAGTGCTTCATGAAAAAAGTGATACTCACTTGTTTATCAGAGATCTTGAAAGCGCTTCTAGCGTAGTTCTCAAACTTCTGTTCCGTCTTTGGAAGTGGCCTCCCCTGTTTCAGAGAAACATATTTTTGCAGAAATGAAATGGCCCTTTTTCATCACTTGTGTCTCTCTGCTAAGTGTTGAGCTCATCCTGACTCGGAGCCAGAGCGCTGCTGCGGTGATGAACAGGCTGAGTCGTTGGGTGTTGGACGCACTTCAGTGAACTCGCATTTTTTTGTGGCCTTCACAGTAATTCCACTTCCCCTTATCTACAGCAGACCGAATGAAATCACACGGACACAAATCATCATATCTGCTCAACACAATCCATCCGCTGTATCCTTCCAGTTTCAAACTAGATATTACTGCACAACATACTAATCATCTCGCTCTCCAGTTTCTGGAGTTTCTAAAAAGTGTGCAGCAGAGATGTCTTAAAGGAATATTACAGTTTTTTTTTTTTTCAACCTGCTGTCAATTACCACATACAATAAGTGACCCCTCCCTCAGTATATACACTACCGTTCAAAAGTTTGTGTCAGTAAGAGTTTTTTCATTCAGCAGGGATTCACTAAATTGACCAATAATGACAGTAAAGATGTTCTTTTTTAAATAAATGTTGTTCTTTTGAACTATTTTGCTGCTATGTGAAAAAAATCGTGCAAATAGCGCCGGCGCGATTGCCGACCCCAGAGGGTTAGAATCAAAGATTGCGTATGTTAAACATCTACTTGCAATATTGCCTGCTTGGATTCCTAGTGCTTGTACTGTTCGTTTTGACAAACTGGGGAATGAATCAAAACTATGGTCTGGTACTCAACAGCACATCACATATGCGGTAAATACATAAACGGTGGTGGGGGGGTCCTAATTATAGCATTATAGCATCTAAATGTCATGATGTGTAAAAGAATCAGTATCAGTTTCAAAAACATACCGATGCCGTGAGAGATCACGATGATCAGAAGGCTCTTACGAAGCGGAGGATGTGAGAATGAAGAGGGTCAGTGGTCAGGGGTACTGAGTGAATGAGAGGAAATGAGCAGGTGGACTCAGAAAGGCTGGTTAATCCCGATGTGCTGATGTCATATAGCTGGTCATTCTCCCTCCGGCCTTCAACTCAGACGCCTCATTAACATCTGACCATCTCATCATCTGCTAAGTCAGCGTACTTACTGTTAACACACGGCATGTGTGCGTGTTTGTATGCATGTCAGGGCTAAGGCATGTGTGTGATTACGGAAGAGAAATGCATCCACAGTTAACAGAGAGACACGTTTTAACGTAGAAGGGAAGTATTCGTATTCGCATGAGTATTCGTACCTCTTTAGATGCTGATGTAAGTTTGTCTTTGACCTCACTAAGGCTGGGAGTGCTGGGACTCTTCCCAGAAGGCCCTGCTGGAGACTTGTCTTTTACTTTCTGTGGTGTCTGTAAATAAGAAAAATGCAAATTCTGTTAATCTAGACAAGTTTCAAACAAACAGCAAAGTGTCACACATCTCATGCTAGATATTGACAACAAAAGGCATACATTAATAACATACACCAACTCTTGACTCGTCCTGTTAACCATTAGTCTAGTCTGGCCCACAGACCTCTGCACTAATGACAGCACCCTTTGACAAATTTAGAGGGGTACAAATGATCCTTTTATTGCTTCCATGCAGGAGAGAACAAGCCCAAAGCTCTTAGATGTGGCGGTGGGACGGCCGCTCTGCCAAGAGGAGGAATAAACCACTTGTTTTCAGTGACAAGACCCTTATTTCCAACACCTTCGTGTTATATAGCAACTTAACAACTTAATGTATCAATATCACGCAATTTCGTTTAGTATATATTAATGCTATATCGTATTATATAGTAATAATATATTAATGTCCTTTAATACAATAACCAGGGATGCTGCAAGGTTTTCTCAGAACTAACATCACATTTCAGTCATTTTTGCAATTTACTGACATTTGTGAAAGAAACTGGTTTCAGAGCTTCCAAAGCACTATATAATGACAATGTATCTATATATCACTATAAATCACTATATATGTATTTATAAATAATATCACATTTACCGGTAATGTCCGAGAACAAAGTTCACTCACCAAACCCCCTCTTTATTTATTAATTTATTGTTAATTTTAGTTACATATTAACTTTGTGTTTATTCTTTTTTTATCTATTCCTTTTTTATATTAATTTTTTCTCTTTCCATCCTTTTTCTCCCTTCTTTATTCTCAGACTACTGCCTTATATTTATATACTGTATATTAAGATACATGACAGATAGAGAGGTACACATGCACAACTTCACACCAACACACACTTCTCATAATCACATGTGAAACCAAACTTTGTTGTTTTGATGTTTCAGACTTGTTTTGTATTTACAATGTTGTCTCACTATGTCTGACATGGTTTAAAATAATTCAGGTCTTCTCGGGTCCTGAAAAAATGGCTACAGTGCACATTTCTCAGTGGAATCATAATTGCAAAAATGGAACCATAAAAAGGTTCAGGTTTCGGACAGAGTTGATGTATGAAGTCATTTAATGTATCAAGTACACACAGGTGCTCGGATGGCTCACACAGTCTGTGTTGGTGCTTTAAAGGTAAAATGTTTTACGTGCTGACTGAGGCTCTGTCATAGTATAGAAGGTCTGAGATATTGTGAGGGCAAATGTCTGAACTATTAAAACTTCCTAAAGAATCTGGTGTCCACCCTCTGAAAGAGTGGGTCTGTGTCTGCTCATGGAGCACAGGTGTGTGTCCAGCTTTCAGCAGAAAGAGACTGTCCCTCTGCAGACTGATGTAAGCGCACACACACACACACACACACACACACACACACACACACACACACACACACACACACACACACACACACACACACACACACACACACACACACACACACACACACACACACACACACTGGCCTGTCCATGCATGCAGCCCAGCCAAGAATCCACACTGATTGCAGGGTTACATTGATGGACAGAGCCTTGTTTTTCACAGCGAGCGAAAGAGAGGTAGTAATAGAGGGAAGAAATATAGATGGAAAGCATAAAGGCTTCTAACATATGGGATTAAATGAATGCTTCAAATTACCTCAGACAGAGCATTTTAAACATTTTAAAGCGAACCTAACGGAGACCAACGTGGAAGGAATGCTAAAAATGGATACTGAATTCAGTGTTGTTAAAACCTAAATCTATAAAAAAAAGAATAAGAATTGAAATAAAGCTAAAATTAAAATATTCAATGAACAATTTAAACTAAAAAAAAATAAAAAAAAACTTCAATGTATGATATATGTTGATATATTGGCAACTAGATGAAATAAAGTAAGTTGAAGTACTAAAAAAGTACTATTCAGGTAAACATCCCTCAAGAATACACCAGAACTTTTGGTCGTGCCAGATGAAAGTGGAAAGTGAGAGAGGAACAAAGTAAAGGACAATGTATTCCAGTCTTGCTTTGTAAGAACAAAATAAATAATCCCCTTTTCCTCTGTAGCGATTGACGAGCATGCGATAGATCAAAAGGTATCAGATTAAAGGACAAATGCACTCACCACACACACACACACACACACACTGACTGGCAGAGGGCCAGAGAGGCCCGGTGTGGTGCAGTCATTATATAGCAGGGCGTTTTTGTGTGTTGGGAAAGGACAGCTGTAGAGTTAAGACAGCTGACAGACAGAGAGTGCAGCGAGCTTTTTAATCTACGCCAGACACTGATTACAGATGCCAGGGGACGGCACTTAATCATTAGCACGCTAGCATTTGATGTAATCAGCTGTCCTCAATACACACACACACACACACACACACACACACACACACACACACACACACACACACACACACACACACACGCGTGATCAAGCACATAACTTCAAAACTTTACTGACCTTTAACAATCAGGGACATTATGAAGGATCTTGTGCATTGTTCGCAGCTCTTTTACACTAATGTAGTTGTTATGTGTGTTATGACAGGTAACGGTCTCTGCTGCCCAATAGGAATCGACTTTACAAGCGTTCATATAGCAGTCATCTCAACCTCTTCTCTGCACATATTGTCAAAACGTCTAACGTACTCGGCCACGCGTATAACAAGAGACTCATAAAACTTGTCTCGCATTTTTGACTCAGCAACTATTTATAATGTTTATATTTGATGTACATATACCAGCGGTCAAAAGATTGAGGTTTGGTAGATCTGCATTTATTTGATCGAAAATACAGTAATCTTGTGAAATATTACAATTTAAAATTTATTTTAATATATTGTAAAATGTCATTTTTTTCCTGTGATGCATCATTACTCCAGTCTTCAGTGTCACATGATCCTTCAGAAATCATTCGAATATGATGATTTACAGCTCAAGAAACATTTCTTATTACTATCATGTTGAAAACTGCTTAAGATTTTTGTGGATTTTTTTTTTTTTTGCATGATTCTTTGATGAATAGAAAGTTCAAAAGAACGGCATTTATTTGAAATTTCTGCAGCACTAGAAATGTCTTTACTGTCACTTTGATTCATTTAATGTGTACTTACTGAATGAAAGTATTTAATTCCTAGGGTGGCATACAGATTCAGCGTTAAATACGTTTGCCTATCAAAATAAGCGATCACATGTCCAAAAAAAAAAAAACAACTAGTGATTTAGTCAGCTACATTTTCACTCAAGTCAGTAGAAATGCAGGCGAGTACACAGATCATTATGTTGAAAAGAGGTAATCAAGTGACCAACCACAATACACAATAGCTGGGCGAATCTCAAATCAGTCAAAGTGGATTATACAACAGTGCAATTGCCAAAAATCAGCCAATCAGAATGGAGACTACCATTTTGAGTAAGCTTTCACCAAAAGATGGTCAATGAACAGTCTGTGTTGTGGCTGAGGTTGATTAACAAAACTAAACCGACTGGACTGGACATTCTTGTATTCTTCATGACAGCCGTTCACAGATGAAAGCATCTCACAGTTATGTCCCGTACTATTGTGCTAAACTTGTTTCTACACGCAAATACAGTCTTATGAAGCATTCCACAACTGTTCGAGCGTGTCATTGTGAAATGCGAGCGATTTCTCTTCATGCATTCATACAGATATACAGCACTCCGATGGGAGAATGTAATGAGCCGGCCACGCTTTAATGACAGAGCGCTCGGTTTCCGCTCGCCTCATGGCCTGCAGGGACACCCAGCAGCTCCAAGCCCTAATGATTTCTAATGGCAGAGGAGTGGCAACCGGAAACAAGGGTGTGGAGAGCGACGAGTAGGAGTGGCCGACCGGAAGCAGAAGTGCAAAGAAGAGCCAGAGTTTGAGAAAGATGGGAGGATGTCTGCTTGACTATCTAATCTCGCAAGGTGTTTTAACAACCACCGTCTTGCACCAGAACGTAGCCATTATGGAATTAGCCAAAAGTGGGTGCGCGCTCACACACACACACACACACAGCCCCCTGGGTGTTTCTATAACAGTAGGTAATTAGTGCTCCTCACGTCAGGCATCTAAGATGCTAATAACATGCTTACAGAGTCTTACATTGTTAGGTCAAGTGAACTGCCAGCGGGAGCGATGGGAAACTCATTTAGACATTATGTGGGTGCTTACGTGTTTAAGGTGGTCCGGGTTTGAATGCCAAAACCAAAGGTCACCCTGAAAAGGTATATAAACCTGTCCTGAGGGAGAGCGTTCCAGGGGTCAAAGGTCAGACAAATTTAGTGGTGAAAGTTCAGTCTTGCTTTTGTTAGTCACCTGTCTTTCTTGTCACCCGCAAAAATCGCATAACTTGCCCTCTTAGGTAATTGGTCATTAGGTATGTGAAATCACTTTGGGATGTTTGAAAGGCAAAGCTTGATGGACATTTACGAGAATATTTCAATCTGGTAATTCCTCGAGGACTCAACAGAGCGTTACAGTGACCGCCCACTTTTTGGACAAGATTTTTTTTTTTTCACAGGTAATTTTCTCCATTTAGGCATTTGAAAAGCTCAGTGATTAATTACTAAACAAAAAAAATATTCATTAAAACTGATTGATTTATTTACTTTTTTGATTATTTGTTCAATGCAACTGCCTTTGCTTTGGCAAGAGAGAAAATGTGTGGAGGAAATGAATGATATTTTTACTTCCCAATGGTTGTGCTCAACTTCTCTCTCAGTGCATGTCTTTGAAGAACTCACACTGCGTGTATCGTTCCTGTTCCTGTGTCTTTCTGATTCAGCACCACAATTATGCTGAAAAAAATCGACATCAAAGAACATTGAACCCCACACAACTGCGTGTGCACCGGTCAAAGGAGGAAAATTTGTGATTAGAAGAAAGTCTGGTGAACGCATTTCAGATTCCGAACATCGGTCACCCTGCCAGAAGGCCGTGGCTTTGAGAGTAGTTTGTTGTTTTAAAGCAGACCACAAATGACCCTTCAAATTGGACGTTTTGGGATTGTTGCCACCAGCAGCTAGTTAAGTGCGCTTCACCATTTCCTTGCATGGGAAAATACGATGTCCCTTTTCCATGACCTAAAAGAAAACCTTTGAATGTCAAGATGTTTTTCTCTAATGCGCTTGATTATTAAAAGTGTATTAAGTGCATTCACTCCAAAAAAAGACACTGGAATAATGGCTTTGGGATCGTCGTGTCCTCTCAAGACTGGGCGGTTTTCAGCTAATCACAGCTGGAGTTTTGAACGCTGTTGCACACATTTATCTTTAGGGGTACTGCTGGTCTAATTCACATTTTGCTTTTGGCGGTGTTGGTTGATCGTAAACAAAGACAGGCCGTCTCATTATCCCGTGGTTTTCTCTGTGTGGCTGCCATGCCGTCGGCGTCCTAAACTGCACCTGGACGTTTGGTAAGAATTACCTCTGGCATCCAACGGTAGACCTTGGCTTTTGGTTGGCACGGCTTGGCAATTTGGGAATGGGATGTGAACTGAATACCAAAACCTGAAACCCAGACGGCTCCTGACCCAAACAAACTTATCCTGAAGTAGATCTGGGCAGTGTGACGGTATATACTGTGTGACCGTAAAAAATGACTTTGAATCAAACTTGATTCTATTGGGATATTATACCATTCCCATGAAATAAAATGACTCGTGGCATTATTGATTTGAAGATTCTAGTCATACCACATCACATTTTTTTCAAAGTAAATAACTTACCTGGGTTTGGGGCTTCCCTGATGTCCCCGCTTTCTTGTCTGAAGAGCCGTTCTGCTTATCTGCACTTTTCTTCTTCTCTGGGGTCTGGAAGAATGACAGAGAGAAAAATCCCAGGTTAAAATGAGCAGAACAAATATTTAGCACGTGTCAAAGACAGAGCTGCTCCAGTCACCTGTCAGGCTCAGCGTTAGAATCATAACAGCGGATAATGTTTGTGAATTGAGTGATTGTGACGGCTTTGTTCTTCGGTGATGTAACACAATACGCTTCTCGGATGTTTTTTTCAGTCAGACTGTCAGACAGCCGTGATGAAAGAGAGCAGTAATTTGTAGAAAACGTAGCCTGTTTAGTCACGGCCTGAAGGGACCACAGGACACTGTCATAGCTCTATAACTCTATACATTGGGAGAAAATAAAGACGAGCAAAAGAAATCTGGATGGGAGAGTTTACACTTTCCATGAACCCTATATGTATGTGTGCTATGCATCATTATGCCTTATTAACTAGTTATATGGTTATAACTATTTACAGGAACAAAGTTAATACATTATATAACCTATACATAGTATAGTACAGTCTAGTATATAGCTATTCATTAAAATGCATTACACTCTTTAAAGGTGCAAACATGAATAAGCATGCATTATCTTTAGAAAAAGATGCATCATCCCACTTTTCTCATTTATAATGTGTAATTTGAACAGTGTTTTATCCAGAGTTCATAGAAAGTGTTTGGGCCTGATGGGACAGAGGGAGTGAGAGATTGAAACGCTGTGAGAGGAGAAGAAAGCATTCAGGACGGAGGGATCAGAGGAGATGTGGAGTGTGTGACAGAAGTGCTCGTCTGTCGTTCCCCCTCAGGGCAGGAATCAGTCCTCACAGAGCAGGTATGTACCCGCTTTGATCTCTAAACACATACAAAAACACACTGTCACGCTCTCTCAAACATTTAAATACAAAGCAGGGTTATCGGGTTTTAGTAGGGTTGTCGCTTTTAGTTTAGTTCCCAAATTTTAATGGTGCATAAATTGTTTCAATTGTGATTTTCACTACATTACTGTTCAAAAGCTTAGATTCGGAAACATTTCTTTATGCTTTATACTCTCCAAGGCTGCATTTATTTGATAATACAGTAAAAACAGTATTATTGTAAACTAATATTATACCCATTTAATTTTGTAATTACTTTAAAATGTAATTTATTCCTGTGATGCAAAGCTGAATTTTCAGCATCATTACTCCAGTCTTCAGTGTCACATGATCCTTCAGATCCTATCAATGTTGAATACAGTTGTGCTGCTTAATATTTTTGTGGAAACCATGATTTATTTGAAATAGAAATCTGAGATGTCTGAGAAATCATAAATGTCTTTACTGTCACTTTTGATCAAGTTAATGCATCCTTGCTTTCTTATCCATATGCATTCTCTGACCTAAATTTTTGAATGGTAGTGTATATCTATAAAATGATTGCTTTTTAGATAAAAATGGACAAGATCTGAGCTACTTGAATGAGGCACATCAAACTTGAGTTGACAGAGCGTTTGTACCGAGTATTGAGAGACCGCTGAACCGGATCTAAACCAGGTTTGATATATCTGGATTTGTCAACTCTAAACCGACTCTGAAACACAGAGTTTGTTCAGATAGCTTTGGGCAACAGGCCACTGGGTTGCAAGTTTTAAAAACAATAACAAAAACAACTTGGTATTTAGTTTTTGGCCATTTAGTAAGTTTTTTTTTTTTGCTTTTTTTTGCTTTTTTCTAATAAAATTATTTAAAGCATTTTTAACTGACGGTTTCTGTAATTTCTTTATATCAGATTCTTCAACGTAGATAAAGAGCCACATGAAGTCATCGACACATGTAAAAGAGAACGAAAGCAAGTCATGGGCAGAGAGAGGTGAAGTCATACTGTCTGTAGTCGCGTTTCCATTACAGATTTGCGCAAATGTTTTGCGCTATTATCTAAATATCGATAAAAAACTATTGCGAAATGACGGCGTTTCCATTAACCGATGTTATGCGACTAAAACGTCCTTTTTTCTCTCGCGATAAGTCATTCCAAAAATCACGGCAGCGGACGTTGGTTTATATAATCTCACAGCCACCGCATTAGACATTATTATTATTAATGGAGGGAGACGTACGTGTTATCCAAGCATTAATGGCAGGGAAAGACCCTTATTCCAAACGAAATATAAGGAGTTTCTGGGTGTTTCACCCTCATTTCTGCGCTGAGGTTTTGATTGTGGCATTTCTTTGAAGTTTAGAATCCAGTATTCCTATAGGCTAATTATTGTTTCTTTTATGAATTTAATAAAGAACTCTGTCTCCTATTCCAAACGATGTAGGCTGCTTTTGTGTCCATTAGTTTTTTCCTTTTTAAACCCGTAATTGAAAAACGAAAAATAAACGGTTGTCTTTTTAAAACGCAAAGTTGAACACCACAATTTTAATTTGAACTGGCTACACCAACTGCTGCGCAAAAAAGTAAATATCGACAAATTTTCAGATGTTTGTTTAATGACTTTTCCCCCCTTTATTAAACATGTAAAATATTCACAAATTAATATGGAAAACTTGTTGATTTTACTGGTTTTCTAAGGCCAAATTAGAACCTGGAATTGACATTTTCCCGCAGTGCTGAATAAGAAAGAGCCATTAATATTATTAAACTATTGTTTTCTAACTCGGCTAAAAACATCTCCATCTCCGCTGTTAAGCAGATGCTCTTTTAGAGAGAAATGCACCTTTCATACGGATTACTTAATCAGAAGAAAATGTATAGCTTTCGATTCGAATTTGTTCGTTTTAAAGTGGACATTTCAAGCTTTAGCTACATAGGCTATATTTTGTTTCAGTTCTCGCGCTCCAGTTCACGGAGATCATGAAAACGCGCCTGATTGTTTTATTTTATTTTAGCCTACAAAAGCACAACATTTTCTTGTTATTGTTTACACAAATAAACGTAGTTACAAATAATGTATTATTATTTTCTGTATGACCAGAAATTATAGAGTAGGCTATATTAAGTTGTTTCACTGTTAATAGGAAAATGTTCACGCCCGCGCCTCCGTGCCATGTAGTGCGCGCTCCACACTCCACACATACCCTTAGATATGCGTCAAAATATTGTGTTTATTTGTGATAATCTCAGCTCTGTATTATTATTGTCTAACCCGTATGAATGACATTTGACGAATTGGTTTGTTCCTTTTTTTTGGATAAAAGCCTCATCTAAATATGTAGCCTATGTTATAATGATGATAATTATTATTATTTGCGTACACGGACCTCAAACACACCGCGTCTTCTAAGTCAGGTGACTGTAAATGCGCAAAAACTGTTTCCATTGCAGTTTTGCGAAATATTCCTTTTTCGAATTGGCTGAAAAACCTCCTCATGCGAGCGTAAAAACTTTTTTGCGATAAACGAGAGTTTTTGCGAAATTGACGTGTTTCCATTGAGCGTATTTTCAATTCGCAATTTCAATTTGCGCAATTTGAAGGGTAATGGAAACGCGGCTTGTGAGGCTTCCTAGTATACATGTGATCATTATGCTCCAGACAGATGAAAACAGACAGACAAGCGAAGGACGCAAACAAGGCATGATAAAGATGCCACAAGACACTGAGGTTTGATACATGTGACGTGAGAGAAGAAGAACATTTGTTACATGAAGAGACAGACAGAATGTAAAGTGCTCTATAAACTGATGGAATAATAACAGGTGGTGATGAATGTGTGGTGAGGGTACCCCCCCTCCTCTCTCTCTCTCTCTCTCTCTCTGGCAGAGACTGGCACCTGCTGGTCAATCTGGTATTCATTTGAATTTCATTCAGGGCAGCAGTGGTAACATGCAGCAATATAACACACACACAACTCTTCAAAAGTTCGGGGTCAGTAAGACATTTTTTTATTTATACTAAGACACTAAATTGATCAAAAGCGATTCATAATTTTACAAAAGAAAGGCAAATAATTGTTGTTCTTTTGAACTATATTTATCAAAGAATTCTGAAATACTAATTAGGCAACAACTGTTTTTAACATTGATAATAATAAGAAATGTGAGTAATGATGCTGGAAATTCTGCTTTGAACGTTATTTTAAATTGGAATAATATTTTACATTATTACTGTTTCTTTGATCAAATAATAATACATAAGTTATTTAAAACCTTACAGACCCAAACATTTTGAAAGGTCATGTAATACACAGCATTTCCTCTTTCCTGAATCTATGAACAGCACGAAACCGCAAGACTCACTTTTTGAGGGGTTTTGATGGGGCTCTTCTCAACAGTCTTGTCTTCTTTGTCATCGTCCCTGAAAAGGAAAAGACAGAAATGGAGACTTTCTTTGACTTATAAACGAATAAAAATAAAAATGATCCCTCTCAAAGTGAAATCTTGTTCACTAAGAGTATAAAAAACTTTCAACAATCAAAGCAGAAGTTATAACTGAGTTCTCACTCTTCGTCATCATCATCATCGTCGTCATCATCTTCCTCGCTGTCCTCATCTTCATCGGAGTCCATTTTCAGCTTTTTCTAAAAACACCAACATTGGAAAAAGGAAAAAAGTTTAGCGTTCTGGTACTAAAACCTATTTGGAAAAGAGTGGCGAGCTGCTGAGGCAAGAATAACCAAAATATATTCATTTTTAAAAATATATTACAGGTATATTATGAAATATTTGTACGTTAAAATACATTCTCTTCACCCAATTTATAGTTCACTGACTACTATCAGAATGCCATATGTAGGTTCCTCTCCCCCAAAAGTGAAACACTGAGCCCTCAGGCACCATCAAAACATTAAGAGTGGTCCGCTCAGATCCGTCAATCTCTTTTCAGCTCAACCTATAGCGAGAGTTTGGGGCGTGGCTTCTGTAGCAGCCGGAGCCAGAGGGGGACCATGGGTGACGCATTATATGGGAAAAGACATTTAGCATAAAGGAGTGCAAGCCACATTTCACAAAGGTTAAACTGGTCATGCACACGTCAAAGCAAACGGGATGTAGCGATACTACATGCTACAATGGACGCTTCAATAAAATATCATCATGCACCCATTCAGAAAGACAAATGTTCTAGTTTATATTAGACGTGCCCAGTGTAGACAGACTCAAACATCTGTGACGCGTCATGTCAAAAAATGGGAAGGTTTATTATAAGTGAGACCATCACGTTGGTTCGCTCTTGACAGAGTGTTAGGCTACTCAATTGCTTCCTCATGACACATAGCAACACAGCTAAAAGTTTTTGAACCTTTTATTGAAAGTAGCCTACTCTTAACTGTTGAAACATGCCTTTACAAGCACCCGTAAGAGCGACTACTCACGCAGGACGAGCTAAAGTTTGCAAAATATGCTTTATTTTTGTAATTCCGCAAAGGGCCACTAGTGTCACAGAAATTACATACTTCACCTTTAATCCAGTAATTTGTGACTTATCTTGCAGTTGTCAGCATTTTATAAAGCCAAAAAGCCATTAAAGGCTGTGCATTACAGTATTTTATTGTGAGTAAATCACAACAACACTCCTAAACCCTAGTAAAATCACTATAAGTGACAGCCTCTCATGGCTTATTGCTTCAGTAAGAATTCTGGGATCATTTCAACACTCTGACAAAATATTTCAAACAGGCTCTCTGAGTATCACAGTGATGGCAAGCTGTTGCTTGTCTTAGACACTTATCTAGAGGATTAAGTGTGTATTGAACAATGTGTCTCTTTATTGAGACTCCATGAAAGTCAACATGGCAACCATACACTTTTCTGGACACCTTAGTTAAACCCTTTTCATTTCTTATGAACAAAAGAAAGAAAGTGCCTGTTTCTGTGATAAATACATGGCAAAACAATTCCAGTACAAATATCTAAACATTCTTAAATCGAGATACAAGGGGTGGTTGATTTTGATTTCACTTTTCTAACTTTAGTTAGTGTGTAATGTTGCAGCTTGAGCATAAACAACATCTGCAAAGTTACGACGTGTTAAAAGTTCAAAGCAAAGGGAGATATTTGCTTTTAAAGAAATTGCATTTTAAGGACTACAACAAGCGACTGGTAGGGACTACACGACATTCCTCCCGGGTTAGTGACATCACCAACCCCAATATTTACATAAACCCGCCCCTGGAACACGATTTATAGATTATCAAAACATATGCTAATCAATTACTAGAAGATAACTACACATAAGTTATATAAATTCATCAACTAAACATTCAGAAATGTTCTCTACATGTCACTTTTTCTTGAGTCTCTCCATCTTTCTGACTCCGGTTTAACATAAAAGGCTAAAAGTTTTTGAAATTTTCAGTGCATGTCTGTGTGAGGTAATCGAAGCTGCTAAGGACAAGAGCTGTTGAAGCTCCGCCCCCTGTGCCGGGAGCAGCAGCTCATTTGCATTTAAAGGGACAGACACAAAACGAGGCGTTTTTGCTCACCCTCAAAAAGTGACAAATTCAACATGCTATATAAAAATATCTGTGGGGTATTTTGAGCTAAAACTTCACATACACACTCTGGGGACATCAGAGATTTATTTTACATCTTGTGAAAAGAGCATTATACTACCCCTTTAAGATATTAAGTCTGTCAGTGGGGTAAAAAAATAAAAATGATAATTATGAGGTGAAACAAGATTATAATTCTTACCCCACAGGCCGATATTTTCCCTTGTTTTAAGTATAAATTCACTTAATTCTGATCTTTTTTTTAATTTTATTTAAAGCAAGACTTAATATCTTCTGTCATTTTTCTTTTTTTCTTTCAAGTATATTTTTATCTAAGAAATTTTAGATATTTTTAATGGAAAAAAGACAAAAAATACTAAGTAAGAAAATCTTTTCTTTTTTTTGCAGTGAAAAGATATCTACAGTAACTATTTATCTTAGATACTGTAGATATCTCTATGTTTTATGCATAGAGGGGCCAAATTCTGCATATATGTACCATTTAATATTTAAATGAAGTCTACTTATTTTACTTCACATTTAATGTTGGGACAGTCACCATTTAGTAGTTTTAATTAATTAATTATAAAGTGAGATTAAAAACAAAATCACCTGAGGCACTTTTGCGAGGGTCATGTTGGACGGTCTCTTCACTGGTGATGTGTTATTCTCCTCCTCTTCCTCATCCTCATCATCTGATTCCTTTACACCTGAAAAATACACAGCGATCTCCAGACATCAATAACTATGGTTTAAATAAATACAATACAGCTTCACATGTCAAGGTTCATATGACAAAACCAGTCTGACATATGCAAGTGCTGCACTTGTTTAATATCCGGAGAAGCTGAAACTGCCTGAACAGCCTGTGAAAACATATGGAAGCGATTATATCCGCGCAAATGGTGTCACATGGTGCTGGTTAATTTATTCTGAGTCCGTATGGAGAGTGCAGGGCCCTTTAGGACGGCTGGATTAGTCCCATGGACATCCCAACAGGTACAGAGAAACATTCCATCAGAGAGAAGAGTAAACAACAGAGGCAAAAGACACACTTGGGAAATGCTCTTTCTGAACTCTCTGTTTTGACTAGTCATGTTCAGTCCTAACAAATGTGGAAAGACAAAAAGGTACTCACTGACGAAATGCTGACCGCTGATGTAGACCGGACCCCCTCCAGACCGCAGGCGAAAGGACACAGGAGGAGTGACCTCGAAACCGCCCAGACTTAGCTAGAGGGAACATACGGACACACATGTAGTTATCCAAACTGAGCGGAGAATGATCCCTTCAACAAACTCAACACCACACACAGCTTACATCTTAAACTTACAATTGTTTTTTTACATTTTTAATAAATTAATACTTTATTCAGCAAGGCCAAGAAAGCACTAAATTGATCAAAAGTGACAGAAAATACATTTATAATGTAATAAAAGACAGACATTTTGAACTAAATGCTGCTCTTTTGACCTTTCTATTCATCAAAGATTTCTGAAAAAAATATCATCACAGTTTCCACCAAAAATATTAAGCAGCACAACTGTTTTCAACATAGACATATAAGAAATAATAATAAATTATTCTTGAGCAGCAGATCAACATTTCAGGGTGTGTTCACATTTCTAGTTTCTGTTCTCTTGGTTCTTTTGGTCCAGAGACCGCAAAAAAAAAAAAAATGACACTGGCTCGCTTAGTGTTCACACTATCATGTTTAACACCAAACCTACAGATACTAAACAAAATCCAGCATTTATGACAAAACGTCTAAAACAATGCTGTGTGCGCTGGGCTACATGCGCGAGCTCGTTGTGTGTGTGTAGTACATATGGTGGTATTTTAACCATCTGAGAACTCACGAAGAGCATACAAAATGTGGACAGGAGTCAAAACAGCACCTGAACTTTCTCCGTCACACACACAAATGAAGATCTGCTGCGAGGAGACCGCAGTCCCGACACCTTTAACAAACTGAAATGGGTAACAGAGCCTATGATGAGAAGAACCAGGCATGCTTGAGCATTTTGTCCTTTTTAGGGTCGCATCTTGTTGCATCGCATACTTTTTTTGGTTCGTTCAGATGTCTTTGGTCTGTGTTGCATGCATATTTCAGTTGAACCACACCAGAATTCATTTGGAAACAGACCCTAAAAAAGTGGGTCTTGGTTCACTTGTCAGGTGTGCACCGCAGCGTTCACCAGGGTTTCCCACCAGGGTTTGTTTTAATCGAACCTGCCTTAGAATGATTTCTGAAGGATCACATGACACTGACACTGAAGACCGGAGTAATGATGCTGAAAATTCAGATTAGTTTGCCATAACAATAATTTATAGAATTTTTAATTGTAATAATATTTAGCAATTTGACCATTTTTTTTCTATTTTGAAATAAATGTAGCCTCGGTGAGTATAAAATACTTGTTTAAAAAACATAACCAAACTTTTAAACGGTAATGTAAGTTGTTGTGTCTTAAAGGAATAGTTCACGCAAAAATGAAAATTATCTCAAAATGTATGGCCATCCTTCTTTCAGCCAAACACAATCTGAGTTATATTAAAAATAGCCTGTCTCTTCCCAGCTTTATAATGGGAGTGAATGGTGGCTGAGATTTTGAAGCTCAAAAAAGCTTCAATAAAGGCCTTCTGAACATTTTTGTAAAAAATATGTCATGCGTCGGGTCAGAGGTCACTCTTCCACAGGAACTAGACTCGCGGAAAGCCAGTGTTTATATAAAGTTATAAATATGGATATTCACATTTTTCTTACAAAAATGCATTGCTTCACTTCAGAAGGCCTTTATAAACCCCCCGGAGTCATAAGGATAACTTTTATGATGGATGGATGCGCTTTTTAGGGCTTCAAAATCCAAGTTACCATTCACTCCCATTATAAAGCTGGGAGGAGCCAGGATATTATTTAATATAACTCGATTGTGTCTGGCTGAAAGAAGAAAGTCATATACACCACCCAGGATGGCTTGAGGGGGAGTAAATGATGGGCTAATTTTATTTTCTGGGTGAACTAACCCTTTAAAACACGTACTGTTAAAAAAGGCTAGGCCTACTTGTTGTTTATCTGGTAATTTTGTGCAAAATCAGAAGATAAATGATTCCCACCACAAACAACCAAACCAAATGTGTTTCCCAGAAAGAATTCACGACTGGGAGCCATCCTGATCATTCCATGCCAGTACATCTAAGACAGGCCTACAGCTAAATATCAATACACAATTGCGCAACTCGCGAAATACAAGCCACGGCCAAAAATTCTGAATGAACATTCCACTGCACCAGGCAACGGCACTCGCATCCATGGCAACCAGATGTAAACAGCTGAGGGCGCGATGGTCTGCTTAATGCTTTAAATGACAGCTATTTAACTGTTGTAATTACGCTGAATGGCGAACAATCCCTCACGTCCAAAATCATCTCAGATGATCTGTTTCAACATAAACGCTGACTGATGAGTTGATTGTCTCCCGAGCAATCAAGACAAAACCTTGTAATCGAGGCACAATTATTGCCTGACTCTTTTTTTGAGTCAGATATCCTGGGGCGTTTTCTAATTTTGGGGATTGAGTAAACTGAATAAATTCCAAGATCTTACAGACAGGGTCAAAATGACACAAACAGAAAAAGAAAAGGGCTTACAAACATGGAGATAAAAGCAGATATGCTCTAAACTCGATGACCACAAGGTGTGAAGGAGGTCAAAACACCAACATTAAAATTCCTGAAACTCCCGCCACTGTGATAGCCTAATCATACCACCAAGTTGGTATTTATCCGAACACAAATAGAGTTGCAAATTCTGCGTTCTGTTCGCACTGAGCCATAAAGCACAGATTCCTCCCAGTTCTTTGGAAATGCTCATGTTTTCCATCGCTGATATAAAACAGAGGCGAATGTGTGCTGATGTCATGGAGAGCTTGTGTCTGCTGTCCTGATGATGCAACAATGGCCCAGCCCCTTCCATAAACAACCTGTCAATCACAACTTGACCAGCCTCGGCACAGCTGGAATTTTTATTAGACACATTCTTCCAATACCATAAAACACCCATAACAGGCATCCCTCCACAGTATAAATCCACATTCAAAGTGTTATTGAGGGCATAACAACACTTGGCTGTTCCAGTAACACTTTAGGATAAGATCCCATTTTAGTTAACGCTAGTCAATGCATTAACTACACATTTGTTACGGTATGTATTAATCTTTGTTAGTTCATGTTAGCGTAGGTCCATTAAATAATATTAACAGATACAACTTTTATAATGATAGATAGATAGATAGATAGATAGATAGATAGATAGATAGATAGATAGATAGATAGATAGATAGATAGATAGATAGATAGACAGACAGACAGACAGACAGACAGATAGATAGATAGATAGATAGATAGATAGATAGATAGATAGATAGATAGATAGATAGATAGATAGATAGATAGATAGACAGACAGACAGACAGACAGACAGATAGATAGATAGAGCGTAGGTCCAATAAATAATATTAACAGAAAGATAGATAGATAGATAGATAGATAGATAGATAGATAGATAGATAGATAGATAGATAGATAGATAGATAGATAGATAGATAGATAGATAGATAGATAGATAGATAGATAGATAGATAGATCAGTCTTTGGAATGTAATAATGTGTATTAGTAAATATTAAAAAACACATTCACTAAGATTAATAAATGGTTTAGAAGTATTTTTCATTGTTGGTTAGTGCTAATTCATATTTAATTTATGTTAACAAATGAAATCTTATTGTACAGTGTTACTGCATTCTTGTTTTACAAAATAAATGATAGTAAACTTGTAATATCACCTGCAATATTTATTTCTCTGCCAAATAATTTGATTTCGTTTTTGACCACAAAAGTGTTTTGAAGTAAAAGTCTCTCAATGTAAGGAACCTTTGGTTACACTTTATTCGAAGGATGTCCTTGTAATTATACAAATAAAGGGATAGTTCAACCAACAATTCAAATTTAACCGAAGCTTTCTTACATTGGCCAGCTTATACATTGGAATCAGCAAAAAACAATCACTGAATCCAAACTGCAGTAGAATAACTTTTGAATCACGCATTAAGGACTAGATAAATTACTACAAATAGAGGTGTTCATGACATAAAACTCTATAGAGATGGAGCCTAGCACACTTACAGAAGGCAGAACGGACGGCTTCAGGACAGCGAGAGTGATTTTGGTCGATTTGCCACCGTAAGTCAATCCCTCCATCTCCACGGTGTGGAATTTATCCTCCGCCTCTGCACCCAAACACACCTGAGAACACAGGTGAAGACGTACGCGTGAGAGAGGAAACTGCTTCGTTCATGTGAGATTACAGGCAATTTAAATAACGCATCCATAATATGGATCTCTTGCACAACGATGATGAATACTGACAACAAAATTGCCATCAGATCCAAGCGGATAATTCTACAGATACTGTGACAATAATATTATAGAACTGTATGTAATGTTATAGAACAGAATGTGATCACACCAGAATAGAATGTTTTAGAATAGAATAGAATTCAGAGTTAAATAATCCAACTCACTGCACCTGCTGATTTCACATAATAATCATGCATTTTTACCGGAGTTAAGATTAATTAGGGTCTAAAACCCACATGGAGTAGAATACAACAGAACAGCAAAATGATAGAGAACAAAACAGAAGAAAAGTGCCACATCACATGATCAAATATTATAGATTACAATAGAAAAGGAAAATAACATAAACATCAGTTCACAAACTCCACATTTATCTTTAAACTATTCCATGCAGGACTGGATATGTGTGTTATTGTTGAGTAGTTTTATTAATAATTCATCTTCCTCACCGCCTTGAGTGACAGCTGATGTTCAGACTCATCATCATCCAACTCAACTTTGTGCTCTTTCTTCTCTGCTTTCAGTGAGCAACCTACAACAAGACGACAAAACGTGTGTTTTATTCAACAATGTTGTAAACATGATGCAAACTTAAGGAAAAACCCTCCTCAACGATCAACAATCCCACACAATACACAACATCCTTTGTAACTTACAGGCTGTAGACACGAAATCATAGCAAACATAAGAGGAAAATAAATACTCATAGTCCTCTTTTTCTTAATATATTGGAAATAATATTGAAAGTAACATGCATTTGTATAAACAAGAAGCTATTAACAAAGACATGTGGCTAGCTGCATTAGCCACAACTCTTTTATTACACTGCAATACTGCAGCAGACGCATGTATATGATATACTACATGATGGTATATTATTGAGCATCGCACATATATGATTATGCAACATGAGGGTTTATTTCAGCTCACCAAACAAATACATCTGAGGTCGGCTGATGTCTTTAATGTTATCCTCCATTTTTTGCGCCACAGAAGGTCCTGTTAATCGTAGTTCCGGCGTGTGATTGACAATTGAATGGACGAATGAGAGTGCTTAAAGTGGGCGGGCTTTTGGAAGTATCATCCAATAGCATGCACCATTGGTGCTTCAGTAAACGGCTCTTTGTTTTCTTTTTCTTGCTTTCAGTACCTCATTTATCCGCCAGATGACGCCCTATAACAAAAGATTCGGTATATTTGCCTCTGCGTTTTTCCACTAAATATACCTGGGTTTTTTAAATATATTATTAGTTAAATGTTGCATTATGATTAGATGTATGATTTAATGCTATTTGCCATCCATCCCTAATAATAAAAAAATGACGCGTATTATTAATATTATTATTATTATTATTATGTATAGCCTAGTTGTTGTTAAAATTGTCTTCCCAATCTTTCATCAAAACACAATAAATTGCTGCGTTGCTTAAAATAAATAAATAAATAAATAAAATCTAATTTCCATCGGTAATATCAAGTGCCGTTGGGTTTATCGTTGAATAGCAAGTTTAAGTTTCAAGCTAAGTTTTAAGTTTTGTTTTCAAGTTGTTATTTTTAGGCTATATCACCATTAAAACAGCAACAGCTGACCAATGTACAACATCGATACAATAAAAAGCATGAAATAAAAAGACAATTAGCCTATATATCAAAATGTAAACATTAGAAAAAGTTCACAAATAAAATCAGGGACAAAGTATACCAAAACGTTAAAAAAACAAACTTAAATCAAAATCAAAGTTAAATGCAAAAATAATTATAATAATAATAATAATTTATCAAGGGACATTAAAAGCAATTGAAAAATAATGAGTTTTGAGTAAAGATTTAAAAGCTATGTAGGTGTAGACTGTAAGTGAACTGGATATTTTACCAATTGAAAATATCTTTGCATTTTGAAAGAATGCCCTGTGCGTGATTTTTCATACATAAAATGTTTCAACCACCTCACAGATAGACTAGCACTGAAATATTGAAGAAATTAGGCCTGTTGAAAAAGCAAGTACCGGTTTGTAAACGGAAATGGGCTGCTATTTTTAGCCAATCAGAAACGCATATCAATCATTTTCGCGCCGGGTTTGGGTAAAAAAAATGGCGAGTGTTAATAAAACAATCGCTCAAAATACACCTTTGTAGACTACTGGATAAATTAAAGACTGAAGGAATGTCTCAACAACTGTTAAAGACAAAGTACTGCATTGAGGAGGTGGTGATGGGGAACGAGGCTTTTCGAAACGTCGGATCAATTGAACAAATTGTTTCGTAAAATTGATTCACTGTGTCGAAATGGTTGAAACTCTCCACGCTGAGGACATCTGCTGGTTAGCAAACATACAACGAAAACAACATTTGTTCAGTGTAGTTCTGCAAAATAATGGCTATTGTAATCAATCAATTAATTAATGTAGCCTATAGCACTTATTATGTAACACTTTAACAATTGGAATTTTAATTCAAAATATTATAGGCCTACCATTTTTTTACGAACATAAATTATTAAACTGATTAGATATCCGTTATTATATTAGCCGTAAGTTCCATAAAAATAAATATATATATATATCAGTGGCGATTTCTTTAAGACTGCAAGGGAAGCTCGGCTTCCCCTATAATGTCAACAATTAATGGTCAAATATACGTACTATTTTGTTAACATTTTATTGACTAAAAATGCTTTAGAACGCGTTCATCTCGAAGACGAGTTCGTTCAGAATCAGCAGCTGGTCAGCTGACTCGATTTCCTTCTCATTCATTCCCGCAGCGTCACAGTGCATTTCCCTGTTGAAGCCGAGCGTCCATTGACTTCAATGGGGCTGCTTTGAACAGTTTTTTTCAGTGCTGCGAAACTAGACGGTCATTGGATAAATGCTGCGATTATGTCCCGCCCACGGACGCTCAGCGTCTCTGGGGGGAATGGAGGAGTGGGCGGGCCCGGACTCCGAGCGTCTGCGTGGTGATTGGAGGGTCTGTCATCTCCTTTTGATTGACAGAATTTCTGTCCATAGCTGAAGCTATTCGAGCTCAATGAAAAGTAAACACGCAGGGAAAAATCGCGCAGCAAAGTGGACACTGACACTGACAGACAACAAAGAGAAGGTTAATTTTGATAAGCAAATTCTCAGCTCTCCGATTCTGTAAATTGTATTACGAAATTCAAACAATAAATATCGCTGTAGCACTTGTAAATGTGACGTGACAGATCATCTCTCACCCTTTACAACTAGTAAATAATAAATAAACACGAATCAGCATGTTGAAAGATCCAGTACAACTTACCAAAATGTATATCCCTCATACTTAATATCGAGCAATCAGTGTTTTTCAACGCGGAAAGAAAAATGGCACAACGTTTAGGTTTAACCAGGGTTTAACGTACGTTACCTCAGGATCAAGAAAGCCATTTAATAACCATTGCACGTTAGTTGGCTAGAAAAATTAGCTACAGAGAGGAGTATTTTGCTAAATATGTGCACTGTATGACATCTTTATATTATATTTGTATTATATTTAATTTGAGATGTTATTTAACCTTTAATAATAATACCAGCTGACAGGGCTCTCAGCATGTATGAGATTTTTTTTTTCTTGAAAAAAAAATTAATGTAAGTTAGGCTAACGTTACCTAATATTTATCCAAATGAATCGATATTGAATCAAGATCCGAATCAAATCAAAAGAATAAAATTGAATTGAAATGCAATAATGAAATCAGTAGCCTACAGTCATTGTACCATGTAAACATTGTAACATGTTTTTACTAAACTTAATAAAATTCTGTTTAATTACCTAATGTTTTGACAATCACGATACACATATTTTGATGGAAGTTTTGGACCATTTGTATGATGTAGGCCGAAAATGAGCTTCCCCTCTTTGAAAGACCAGCAGCCGCCACTGATATATATATATATATTATATGTAATTTAGTAATTTATTCATGTGTGGCATTTATTTTGTTTACCAAGAAACTTGTAAACACTTTAACAAATGGAATTTTAAGACATTTATACCAGTTCTATGAATATTTATAAAACTGATTTGAGATCAGAGTGTTGGGTAAGTTACTCAGAAGTAATGAATTACTAGCTATAATTAGCTTACATCTTCAACAGTGTACTAGATTACTGTATAGATAGTAATTATAATAAGTAGGCCTTTCTAAATCCCATATCAGCCTCGACCAGTTAAAAACTGAACTTTTGATTCTTTCAAATAAACTATACAATTGCATAAATTATTCTTGAAATGACCAAAAGATGTTACATCAAAAGCATACATTTTAACATAATTGATGTTAATAAATCCAGTATTGCTTTACAATTCTATAGTCAGTCTAAACAATATTTAATGCAATTAGGCTACATAAAAAGTAATTAGCTATTACAGAAAGAAAGAAAAATATATAGGCTAGCTAGAGAGTAATCCATTAGGCCAACTTTACTTTTTCAAGGGAAAATGGAAAATTGCAGTAGGCTCGGCCTAATTAGATTATTTAGTAGCTACCCAACATTGGTAACTTACAACTATATATTAATTTTGGTTTCGAAACAGGATCACTTGGTGAGTTTTAATGCACACTCCGAAGCACTGATTCGAAAGATCAAAAGATTCGTAAAGTGTTCGAAGCTTCGTTTCGAACGCGCCATTGCTGAGGCAACCGACGCCTCGTGCTTCATAGGCCATGTCGCTCTTCGACTATTTATTAAACTCTTCAGAGGATTTACTTGATTTCCTATTCACAAGAACAAAGTTTTTTTGCTTTGTTAGAGGTGACAGCCATAAAAAGGACGAAGATAACCGCTTCCAGTTCCACCCTTCATGCAGGCGCTTGGTGAAAAAGGCCATCTTGAAAGAAACCCGCTCAAAACATGCAGCAGCACTTTAACGTGAGTGACCCGTATACACACACACAAAGACATGCTGGTCTGACGACACACCCCAGAACACATGCGTGCTTGTCGGATCTCAGAGAGCTCTTTGTAGTCTCTGGTCCTGCCGACACTTTCAGTTCTTTCTCATAAACCCTCAAAAGGAGAGTTCAAATGTGTCGTCATGTTAGTATGAGGTATTTATTAACATATACATTTTTCTTTTTAATTCAGGTAGCTACCTTTTGAAATGAAATTGCATGGTGGATATTAATTGTAGGCTATTATTTGCTGAAACATACAGTAGCCTACAATATTTATTTATACATTTCTCTACTAGCCAGATTATCTAAAATCTGCCAAAAAATGGGCCCATTAATCATATTTGATTTGATACATTAATTTATATGGCTTTTAAATGATCAACATTGTAAAAGCTTTGCTGAAAATGTGAAAACTTGCACACAAATCTACTACATGCCTTCTGTCCGTCTGATTGATAGTTTATGCTTTTCTAGAAAATAGAAAGCCTGTATAGGCTCATTCTCAAAACATCCCGTTTCAGGTCATGGTTCACTGTCTTTTGCTGTTAAATCTTTACTGATTTTTTTATAAAGTAAACTTAACAATAACTTTGGATGAACATTTTCTGAAATTAACCAACTTAGGTTTACTTTTAGAAATAAAATAATGTTTAAATGTATCTAATATGATAGATGACAAGATTTAGATTGATATACCTCTTAATCACCATTGTATTGCATTGTGTTTATTTTGATCATAAAACTAAGCCTTTAAAGTTTACATCATCTTATTAAGACATTATTGGGAGACTACTGATATTAATATGCCTTTTATGAAAGTCTGCCATATACTGTTACAAAGATGTGACTGATTTACATTAATTTACAAGCTATCCAAATTTCATCTTACATTTTTTGGCTATAACAACTTGACTAATAGTCTGCACTCTGCACCAAATTGACTATGAATGCCCAGTTTGGGCCTCTGAATACAATTGAGGTGTTTTTCCGAGTTTGAGATCCATATTCTCACTATATCACACAGTATGAACCACAAAAGACGGATGTATCAAATATGACAAAACAAAACACATTTGAAAAAAAAAAAAAAACTTTTATGTTTTGCCTTAACTGTTCATGTAAAAAAAAAATATATATATATAATATGTATACAAAATATTTGTCAGGCTATTATTTCATGCCAGACTTTAAAGTGTTAATAGGCCTGTCTTTCGTACTTTATTATAATGATGAGAAATTCAGTTCTTAGATATTTTCCCAACTTCTCACTTTCACGGGAATGTTTTTGCAGACCTGTATCGCTTTCTGGAAGAGAACCAGCTATCTGATTTTCACAAAGCTGATCGCAATTTAGATGTGTCAGTAACTGCAGGTATATCAGTTGTTTGTGTGTGTTGCTTTCCTATGGTGATGCTTTTTGACAACCCGACATTGTGTGAAAAAGCCTTTTTATGCTACATTAAATTGTATAGCGAGTGTCCCGTAGTATGTCATTCTTCGCTTTGATAAAAAGAAATGTTGGCTTTTATTGAATTCTTTCGGAAGATTTGACTATAGACACAGACATCACTTCATCTATATAAGATAAAAAAAATAATACATGTCAATACAGTCTATTTTTAGCACACCAAGATAGCTGCCAAATGGAGCTGTCAGATGATATGAGATGTATGGATTATTGTATGGATGATGCGTTGTGTTTTTCACTGTTCTGGTATGTTCGGCCCTTTGTTAGTCTTGTTATATCTTTAAGGACTGTGTTTATTCTTCTGGTTGTGTTTGGAAAATGCATTTGGATCTTTGAACTGTTGGACATCTGATGTAATTGAAAATGCAGACTTATTATGAAGAAGTGGAGGCCATATTGGTTTGTAGCGTCTGTGAGATAAACCAGAGCCTGTCTAACATTGAGTGAGATGGGAAGTGTGATACTTTAACCTCTCGCTCATCTTGTGTGGCAACATTTTATTGTATGAGGTGAGGGCCCTCAGGTAGATAGGGCAACACAAACAAAAACATAATGGCACATCAGGAGGAGAAAGAGAAGCTCAGAGCACCTGTGGCCAAACACAATAGAGATTTTTCGAAAACAGAGACCGAAAGGAATTTCGGCAAAATGAGCCAAGTCACGTCGCAGCGGCAGGATAGACAGGAAGATGAAAGCGGCTGGAAGACTGACAGAGGAAATGAGGGTAGAAGAGGCGTTACCGCGGCAACCGACTCACACTGACAGGATCTTAACCAGGCGAGATGGCGTCAAACTTAGCTAAACAAAACAGGAGTGTGTGATTGCTAAAACAGACATCGTCCTTCTGCTTATATAGCCTGAAAAAAACGTAACCATTTTATAAGAGCAGAGAGTATACACAAAGGAAGGTTTGATTTAAAAGATGCATACTTTACTTTTATTCTTATGAAATGTAGTTTTTAAAAGATATGCCATTCAAAAGTTTGGGGTTGGTACGTTTTTTTTAAATGTTTTTGAAAGACGTCTCTCATGCTCGCCAGGGCTAGTAAAAACCGTAATATTGTGATTGTATTGTGAATTTAAAACAACTGTTTTGTATTTCAATATATTTTGAAATGTAATTTATTCCTGTGATCAAAGCTGAATTTGCAGCATCATTACTCCAGTCTTCAGTGTCACATGATCCTTCAGAAATCATTAATATGCTGATTTGATAATAATTTGCTGATTATTATCAATGCTGAAAACATTCATATTTAAACAATATAATAATACATTGCATCTTGAATGCAATGTAAGTTGCTTTGGATAAAAATCGTGTAAAAAGCATATTAAATAATGTTTTTGTGGAAACCATGCTCTTTCTTTGCTGGATTCTTTGATAAAGAGAAAGTTAAAAACAAAAGCATTTATTTTAAATAGTTTATTTCTATAAAAAAATATCTTTACTGACACTTTTGATCAATTTAACGTGTCTTTTCTGTATAAAAGTATGAATTT
The DNA here is from genome assembly GCF_949152265.1 of Phoxinus phoxinus. Classification (NCBI taxonomy): domain Eukaryota; kingdom Metazoa; phylum Chordata; class Actinopteri; order Cypriniformes; family Leuciscidae; genus Phoxinus; species Phoxinus phoxinus. The sequence continues at coordinate 31,401,640 of NC_136887.1, read as the reverse complement.
ATATATTTAAAAAAAAATCTTACTGACCCCAAAGTATTGTGTGTGTGTGTGTGTGTGTGTGTGTGTGTGTGTGTGTGTGTGTGTGTGTGTGTGTGTGTGTGTGTGTGTGTGTGTGTGTGTGTGTGTGTGTGTGTGTACGTTTTTCAAACCCAGTTGGGACAACCTGAATGCACACAGACTCATGGGGTCACCGTGGGGACCTAAATTGAGGTCCCCATAAGGAAACAAGCTGTGTGTGTGTGGCCTTGTTAACCCTACATTATGGGGACAAAATGTCCCCATAAACATGAAAACGCAATGCGTGTGTACTTTATTTAAATGTCTTCTATAATTTCAGAAACAATTTCCAAGATGTTAATGTTTAATTGGGCTAATCTCACAAGTCCAACAGTATTATTGTTCCCGTTGTTCCTGTTGTGTTCCAGTCAACTGCTGGCTCTTTCTGCTGTGGAGAGCCATGATCGGTTTACTGCTTTAGCATTTCCTGGGAGATGCAGTCGTGTGGAGAACAGAATGTAAAGGCTCATTTACTGTGAATAAAACTGCTATGATTCCACGTCCCCTCCCTGTGTTACGTGTATATCACTCCTCTGTGGTAACCAATGCGATGGCCTGTTTTGACTGCTGTTTCGGCTCACAGAGATCCTATCGGTTGTTTACGCCCCTACAGTGTCTGGGTGGACATGGGTGATGAATGCTTTCAAAATACGCCAAGAACGTGTTTTTTGTATACAACTGCACTCAATTATCATCAATTTTGCTGATGAAGTTCAAAGTTGATGAATAATGATTTGGACTAAAAATAGGTAGTAAAATTAAAAAAGTGATCTGTGTAATTGTTCGTCAATTTTAAAGGGATAGTTCACCCAAAAATTTAAATTATGTCATTATTTACTCACCCTCATGAATGGAAATCTGAACGATTTCTGTCCTTCTGTCGACTCGAAAGAGACTCGATCGCTTTCTTATGAACAGATTGAATTTAGGATATTCAGATATAAACATTGATCAACTCACACATCAGTAAACGTAAGCACAAGCATGTTCACTTGACGTCCGAGAACCAATGAGGTTCATTCTTGTGTTACGCAGCACGTTTGAGCTTCTGCAAGAACCAATGAGATTCATTCTTGTGTTATGCAGCACGTTTGAGCTTCTCAAGAACCAATGAGGTTCATTCTTGTGTTACGCATCACATTTGAGCTTCTCAAGAACCAATGAGGTTTGTTCTCGTGTTACGCAGCACGTTTGAGCTTCTCAAGAACCAATGAGGTTCATTCTCACTCGTCATACAGGTTCGGTTGAGATTCTGTTTATGTTCGCTGATCAATGTTTAAATGTGAATAAAAACCCTAAATTAAATCTGTTCTTCAGCGATCGTGTCTCTTCAGAAAATTTGGACTAAACCGCTCAATATTGGATTAGTTTTACAATCTCTTTATGAACTTTTTGAAGTGTCAAAGTGGTAGTTACGTGGAGGGACAGAAAGCTCTCAGTTTGTGTTTTGAAAATGAAACAACATGAGCGTGAGTAATTAATGACAGAATTAAACATTTTGGGTGAAATATCCCTTTAAAATAAGCCATTTGATTTCCTTAAAAGTTATAAAAACTGTGGGGGTGCTATCCCGATCAGCCCAACACGGCAACATTGGCTCAACCAATTGCATGCAGCCGTTCTGCCATTTATTTCTGCAATCGTCTATTCTGTAGTTGTGCAAAAATGACACGCTTCACCTAGGAGAATGTTTTAAAATAAATTCACAGAGGAGGAAAAAGAATAGTCTTAGAAGTCACGATTCTTTTTAATATAAAACACCTTTAAACGTCACGTCATGAAGAATCCAGAGAGAGCGCCTCCATAATTGCTTCCAAAGTGCGTTTTAGGAAGGACTCCAGCTTGAAAGAACTAACAGTTTTTAGTCCATCTCTTCATACAAGAAATGTAGAGAACATGCATCACAAACACATCTTACAAAGTCCAAAGGAAAAAAAAAAAAAACACAAATAAAAAGAACAAGAATGAACGAGTCTGGTGTTGAGTCAGTCTCCTTGCTGCCAAACGGCACGTAGACAGCCGTCTTGATGGGTGAAATTCATCAGACAGCTTTGCGGTTTTGGGGTTGGAAAGGACATAGCCCGTCCCTCTCTTAGATGGGTAGCTGAAGAAAGAGGAACGAGAATGTGTAAGGGTCGAGCAAATGACCAGTCAGATTCAGGTGGGAATGAACATGTAAACTGGGTGTGCTTGTGTTTGTTTGGTTTCCACTGTAACTGGGAATGCATTAAGGTTTTTGCTCCACGCCAAGACTTAAATATGCACATTTCTGAAAAATGCTTGAGTGATAAACAAACAAATACACAAAAAATACGGTTTAATCTGTTATTGGGTTTTTTCTGAAATTGCTCTAGCGATTTTTATCCCAGGCTCAAAGTTGATCCTGTCAAAAATCATTGGAATTGAATCGATTCTTTCCATGTGACTGGAAAAGACGTTTTTACAGAGCAAAAAAAAAAAAAAACGTATGGCGTCGTACAGAGTCCAAGTGAGAATGTGAGAGATCCACCCAAATTAATGTCTAATTGGTGTCCTACAATGTACTATAAAATCCTTTCTCAATTAACTAGCACACATGAGAGTTGGTCAGACCACAGATGCGACTGAGGTGACGGACGTCACCTTGTTGTCATCGGCCCACGGCTGTAAGTTCTGCAGGGCGTAAAGCGAGGAGTTGTGTAGGCAGAGAGGGTCTTGTTGGAGCGGTTGACTCAGGGTCTTCTGAAAGGCCTCCTGTTGGAGCTGAAGCATCAGACGGTTGGCTTGCTGTCGCTCAGCCTCTCTCTCCTCAGCGGTCTGCCTCCTGTCATCAGAGACGCATGATTGAAGTCAACATGATGTGCAGTGACAGAGCCCCTTTTCAAATACAAAAGTGGATTATGTCAACTAACATGTTTATCTAGTGCAGGTCCTAGGCTGGTTTTAATTACCTTGAGAGATCTGAGCTCTCCGCATTCACAAAAGAGATGTCATGCCCTTGTGAAAAATAACAATATGCGTTATGACTAAAGTCGTTCTGAATGAAACATGTGAATGTTAATGGTACTGTACATTTAATAATGCCTTGAATGTAGCCTGAGCTGTCAGCATAACAGATGTGAATATTATTATACAACAGTACGTGACAAAACAATGAATGAATCCTATTTTATTGGTCCGGGGACCTGATATGTACTTTGATAGATTGAACATCATTAATCTTTTTTACCAGCTGCATTTATTTAAAGGGATAGTTCACTCAAACATTCAAAATCTCTCGTTTAATCACCCTCGTGTCGTTCCTTATCATTGTGATTTTCATTGTATGGACAAAAAAAAACTGTATGAAGAATGAAAGTCATACAGGTTCGGAACAACATGAGGGTGAATAAATAAAAATAATTTACATTTTTGGGTAACCCATCCCTTTACCATAAAATTAGCTGAAAATGTATTTAATTTGAATATATAAAAGTTGATTTTTTTTTTAACCCCTTACATTTTTTAAAAAAAACCCTGCATAACAAAATGGTTCTATATAAGGAGAAATGTCTTAAAATATTGCAGAATACTTTCATGTTTACAGGTTCTTTCACATTTTTTTTGTGATAAATGTGTTTTCTTAATTCATAAAATGTACTAAAATTTTTAATTTAATTAAAACTAAATCCATTAAATGATGGAAATCCCTGAAAGGTTGAAGCACTTGACAGAACCCTTTAAAGTTATTTAGAACCTTTTCTTCTAATTGTGAGCGAAGCAGAAAACAAATGGTAGTTAAAAATGTTTTTAAAAGTAAAAAAAAAGTAAAAAAAAAAAAAATCATTAACTACAGGTTGCACCAACAAAATTATTTTTAAGGATATATATGACTCTTTAAAGTAACAAAACTGCACATTTTCCAACATATTTTTTGAGACACTTGTTTGGGTCATTTAATGCATATTTAATGTATATTTAAAGATTTCTTAAAACTAAGTTATACAAGTACCATTTATGTATAATGCCATGTTTTAATATTTTATCACATTTAAGATAATAAATGGTTAAAGTGTGATCACTTGCATCATAGAAAATGCAAAGAAAAACAGCTAAAAACAAACGAGTGCTGCAATTCCCGCCAGGTTTTCCAGTTTTGTCGTGATGTATAATATTCGACTGTAGTCTAGAGACACTTTGAGGATGAAGGATGTATTTGTGTGTCGATCGTACGCGTAACAAGCCTGTGATCAAATGAGCCAAGTGCAATCACATTACAGTGATGCATTTAGCTGTGACGTGTGGCTAATGCGCCGGGCGGCAGGTATAGCAGCGGCTTAGACCCTCATGGCGGACAGGTTTGGTCATGGAAGATGAGGTCTTTAGACTGTATGATTTTCATAGAGGCCTTTCTGAAATCTGAATTCATTTTGAGATCAAATGTTTTCAGTGTTGATAAATTCAATTGATATTCGGGTTTGGTTGGTGTAAGATTTACCAGAATTTCATTCCTAAGAGGCACTGCAAGTTCAACAGTGCAGAGAAGGGCCCAGGCTAATGAATGTTTCCAAGCAGCTTTCATCAGATACAGATAATTGTTGAATTAAGTTGAGCTCCATAAATATTGATGAGTAGGCTGAAACAACCATAATACATTTTTATTTGTGAAAGGCCATGACTCAGCTTCATTATAAATAAATCACGCTCAGCCAGCTCTTGTCTTGCCTGTTGGTAAAACCAAAGGTAAGTAAGCCTGCTCTTAATTAGATTGGGCACTTATTTGCTCCAAAAGAGCCAACAGCAAAAGCTTGAGTAGATTATGGGGAAAGGATGGACATGCTCTCAATTATTCAGAAGTATAGGTTCTGTACTGCATGGACAGCAAGTTTCCACAGAGCCTTTTAAGAGCTTCAACGTTTCTGCTTGGTCAAGGCAATTGGTGTCCAATGGAAAATAAATAAACAAATAAAAATGCAAACCTCTGCAGATTCAAAGTATTTTCAACTTGGCCTAAATGCCCCCTTCACTTAAGCTCATTTCTGACTAAATTATAGCTGTTATTGGGAAATATATAATCATGTATTGCCAAATATATAATGTTGTGAACACGACTAGGAGTAACTATAAATAAATAGCAGGCCTACAAATAAAGGCAATCTAAGTTAGCACAAAAAATTTGAAAAAATAATGCCATTTTCAAAGATAAAGTTTTCATTTCTAATAGAAGGACATTTTTAAATGTGTGCATAAATTCGTGGTTATCAAATTTAGTTTAATATTGATATTTAATATTGGCAAATAATATTGAAAAAGTAAAATGTCACCAGAAATGTGTTGGTTGTGCTCATTTCTAATTGGTGAAAGTGCTGGTGTTACATATGCTATTCTAGGTATTGTCCCTTCTTTCTTGTATTAAAACAACATTTTGACTGATTTGGGATGAACAAAACAATGCATTTAAAATCGTATATTTTCACTCACCTCCATTTTGTTCTTCTGTTCTGGAACCAGGTTTTGACCTGTGCGTCTGTCATCTTCAAGGCCTTGGCGAGCGTGGCGCGCTCCGCGGACGCCAGATACTTCTGCCGGTGGAAGCGCTTCTCCAGCTCGCAGATCTGCACGCGGCTGAACGACGTGCGCGGCTTTTTCCTCTTCGGCGGAGTTCGGTTCTGGTACGGGTGACCGATCCGTCGTGTCACGGAGAACGGCGAAAGAGCTGCTGGAAAAAACAGGAATTGGGCGTGAGTAAAGGTGAAACATATTTGCATTCGTTAACACTTTCAGTTAGCCAAATAATATTCACGCAGAACCATTAAATAATGTAGAATTATAGGCTACATAAGCTAATTGTGATGTCATTAAAATAATTGTATCCTATAATAATATTTACATTTCTGAAAATTACGTTTGATAACTTGCAAATGGTTATTAGGTATAGGCTAAAATTTGTTCTTGTTTTGTAAAAAAAAAAAAAAAAAGAAGTTAATTCTATATTTATGTATTGTATTTTTTTTTTAAGTCTTCAGCTATACCGTCGTAATAGTGCAAGTAAATCGATGATCATAGGGCAGAATTAAACACTGGGTCATATAGCCTGTATATCATATTCTGAAATGAGTAGGCCTAGCCTATTTAATTTGGATGAAAGGTGATGATATAAATGAACATCAAAATGAGTCATTCAACATTCTTAACGACGTTCTAAACAAAACGTACAGGTTTTAAGTGATTTCTATTTGTGACTCGTTTTCCTGAAGTGAACTGAGCTTCGATCTGTGCACCGTTGCTATGGTTACCTCCGAACGCGACTGTTTTTAAACTTCAGCACATGGACACATTATATTTCAGGTTTATATAAAGTGTTTGCAGCAGTGAACTCAGGTCCATTTCTCATTCACTCCTTCTGTATTATGCATTATTCATGGTTTTACAACAGAGGTCTTGATTTTTGTATACAGAATTCTTTGTATGTTTTTTTTTTTTTTTTTTTTGCCCTCCTTTCTGTTATTTTTTTGCTACTAATATTAGTTGTGGAATCAGCTGTGAATAAGTGATATAAACACCTTGAAAGAAACATGTTCAGAAACAGTGTTTTGGAGTCGTAAAATGACTCCCAGACATGGTGAGATGTTTCATTTAAAGGGTAACAAATTGGAACCCAGTCAAGGAGTCAAACCTATAATGTTTTGCTTGTCCAGAACAGTGTTTGCTCTCCTGATGTGTAAGCTGGATAGTGTATGTGTGTTGTGTAACTGAATGAAACAAACGAGGAAACTACGTAAGTAAATCACAGGTCATGCAGTTATGCATGTTATGTTATGTTTAATAACATTCATTTACTCAGTTCAAACAGCAAATGGATGATGATGAGACTGCCTCTCTTATGCTACATAAGCAGTGTGTGTGCCAAACTGTCATCGCCATTTGATGAATACAAACAAGGATGGAACCACATATTCAGGAATAAGTTATAGACCAAATGTCATCAACCATGGAAAAGCCCATATTATCAACCACGAATATGAATTGTGTCCCTCACATGTCTGTATATGGAGGTTACACCCCTGAATATAAATGTATGTACAATATATCATTGTTAATATAATATACTATTATTTAATGTATTTAATGTATTATTATTAAATCAACACAGTGCGTGTGTGACACACACACACACACACAGTATGTATATTATTCTTACATTTAGACATGTCCCTACAGGTAATTCCTGTATTGGAAAAATCTGTCTGTTTGATTCCGTGTTGCAATGGAATCCCAAATGAATGGAACATTTAAAGCAAATGTTTATATGGACAGTGTAGTGTGTATGAATTGTAATTTTGTGAAAAGAAAACGTAAAAGGGAGAGATTAAACAGTTATAATTATTTTAGATAATTATTCTAGATAATTATTTTAAATTGCATAGTTAATTTAGACAGAATAACTTGAAAAAGGTTTGACTATCCTAAAATAAATGGGACAAAATGAAATTAAGGAATTGGAATATGACAAATAATTGGAGTGTAAAGCCCTGTTTTTGAGTAAACCAAGCGAGTGACCTTTGACCAAGGTGTTCTGTGATCCTTGTGGCTGAACTTGGGTCTTGCAATGGTTGGCTGGCCATGTGTGAAGACAGAGAGATGTTTTTCAGGTTGGAGTTCAGATAATACCATGTTGGAGATCTGTAAATGTCAACTCAACTACATTCATTCACGTTCTGGTGTAATTGAAGATTCACTGCTGCTCTCAGAAGAACTTCTCAACAGTTCACACACTAGTCACGCTGGGATTCCTGACACCAGGTCAAGCTGACATTGAATCTGTTTTGGTCCAGCTTCATTTTTAGAGTACCTGATTTAAAAAAAGGTGTCATAATTTGATGTATTTCGATATTTTATTTTGATCAGAACATTCCTAATACCCAGATCATTAGTTTATTTGTCATATTTTATTAGACAAGGCTAGTAAAAAGACTTCTGATTGGATTAAGCGCATAGACTCTTCATTCCTGTGCGTAATTGGATTTGATTGCTTTTAATTAAAGCGCTGATCTTGAGTGACAGGCGGCACGCGTCATCATCAATTACGCACACGGATAATATTCGGTCTGATCCTTGAGCGTTTGACATCAAAATTATGAAAATAAATTAATAATATTATTTGATTCTATTTTTATATAGGTAGGCTATATATATGATATAGGGTTTATGTCTCCGTGCGTGATGGTTTTGTTTTTTTCTGCTGTCGATGTGATGTCACAGCTTTTACTTGATCGGTGTTATTTTTTCTTTTCTACTATATGTCAGGTGTGCAGATTGCAGAACAAAACTAATAATACATTTCACAGAAACACTCCTCCGCAGATACATATGTGGGTCAAATGGAAACAAAAACAATCCCCGTATTCAGTCTCGACAGCAGAGGGAATTCTAAATGATAAGTCTGTGTAATAAAATTTATGGTGAGCACATCAAAAAATCAAAGCTTGCCTTGGAGAATATGCGGCCAGTAATAAAATCAGTTATACGTGATATCACCTTCATGCGACAGCGCCTGCCTTTCCCATTGCGAATATTACCTTTGTAGAAATCTAATAAATATACATGTAATGGATTCAAAGCGCGATATTGAAATATAACATGGGCATTTGTCGCTATTTACGCGCAGTGAGGCAAAACAGAATGTGCCTTTAAATTTTCCCTCATGCTGGGAATTGAAATATCGAATAAAATAGAATAATTGTCAGGAAAAGCCATAAACCGTCCGCTCGAGAGCCTCGTCGTCCCTTCAGACACTGTCACCATGGCTACACGGCCTCGTCTCAGTTTCATAATCATTTGTATTTATGGGTGGGAAAGATCATTATTGTCATTTCAGATTGAGGGGCATCCACATGCAATTTCATTTTGCAATTTCTCCAAGGCCAGTGATATCAGATTACGACCATCACCTGCCCCATGTTGTGATGCAGCTGGACCCAATAGCCCCCACCAGCGGTAACACAAATAAATTTACCTACTGATGAATATACTGTTATGTGAATCAGTGCAAGTGGCTGCAGTGCCTTTTCAGAGCACGCGCGGAAACGAATACAGGCACTAAACAGAAGTTTGAATGATAGGATACGGTCGTTTTTCTTGTGTCAGTGCAGATTCTGGCATTGTGTGTATTTGAAAATGGTCTATTACAGAAGTCGTTTTGCTTACAGCGTTGTATACAGCTCTTTGCACGTAGTAGTTATCACCATTGCTGTTAACAGGAACAGAAAAGCCGTGCGTAAAGGCCGTGCGCCGTTACCATCGCCAGAGCACCTGTGTTTATTGACTTGAGAGCGACTGATCTGTTTATGCATTTCTGGATTTTTATAAACTTGCAAACTGCCAAGGAGTCAATTAACAAAAGAACATGTGGTATAGCCTTTCATCGCCTCCCAATTCGGCATGATATGTCCGGCCTGCAGTGCATATCGAGTCTCAGGCCTGTCCGTGCACCCGTACGCGCCGTGACACTTGTGGTGAAATGCAGACATGCAATTCAAGCTGACGGTGAAAATAACTGGAAAAAGATAAACCTATTCCAGACAGGCATCGTGACTTTACAACAAGGCCTATGCGCATTACGGCAAAGTGGCTCTGCTTTGTTTGGATTAATTAATTGCAGTGTTAAAACTACTATTATATATCTTATAATGTTGGTATGATTTAGTCTAAATATCTTGAAAATGAAAAGACAGCATTTAAGGTGTTAGTTAGTTAGTGTTAGGTTTTTTTTGTTTTTTTATGGTAGCTATCAGCAAACAGTTATTATTTTGTATTTGTATGTATATAGATATGTATGTGTTTTTCACATCATCTGATGTTTATATAATTATATATACTGTGCATTTCATTTCTTTAAAAAAAAAAAAAGAAAAAAAATGAAATAGGCCGGCACGGAAGAGATAAAATATAATAAACGAGTGGCCCAAAGTGACTATGAGTAAAATTGATAAGCATATTTACAAAAGAGCATTTGCACTTGACATATCATTCTCTCATTTAAATAATGAATGAGAATAGAGCGGAATTCTGAATATTTAATGCGCAGAAATCCATATTCTTCTTCTTTTTCGTCTGACTATGAGTGACGTCATTTGAAGACGCGAACTGACCAAATGGAAAACGGAGGAGGATGTTACGGCTTCAGACGAGACAACCAACGTCATGCATAACCTATATTTTCTTATTATTTATTATCTGGAATTTGCTTCTTCAAAATCTACATTTAAAAAAAGATATATAAATAAATAAAAAGATGAATAAATCTCAATAATAGGCCAACACAAATATTAATCTAATAATAATAAAATATAGTTTTCTTTTCTGTAATCATACACAGGCTAGGCTATTCTTCAGAAACGCATGCTTTTTTTTTTTTTTCGTCCCACTTGGAAATGTTATCCAAAATCGTCCTCTGTTGGATCTCTATTGGTATTATGTTTGCGTAGATTAAAACGATTTGTCAACATGCCATTACGCATTACTACTGGCTGTGACATACTGGCAACATTTAGCTCCCTGCAACCACAGGATCATCATTCATTTGTCCTAATGGCCCAGAGAGACAGTAGCTCAAGAATATAGACGTGACGGTGTCATAAAACCGTTCCACAAGAAATTGTGATTTTGAAAGCCACTGTGTTTTTATGAGCAATACACACGTATAATATCCACAGGCCGAGGTGATGCTGGTGCAACAGTGCTGTCTCAAATAAAACTGAATTATTGTGAGCGTGCTGGTTCAAAAGATTGTCTACTCAGTTTTCAGATGTGTCGCGGGTAAAGAGTGAGGGGTTTAGAGGATTTCCCATATTAATTCAAGCGCGATGCAGAGATGTGACACTTCAAGTGTTTTAGCGAGAAAAAAGAAACGGGTAAAACTACAACAATCATCAACCTAAATATAAACACTTAATAATGGCAACAGAATAAATATTACATTTAGAAAGCATTTATTTTAAATTGAAATTAATTGGCTTTAGAAAAAATAATCTTGAAAATTATGTTAGGCTGAAATATTATATTTCTGCATCTAGAATTATTTTATATGCAAATAAATGTTATTGTATTGAAACGTGAATATTACATTTTAATGGTTAAAGATCGTAATGCATTGAAATATGTCTTTAGCAAACGGCAGTCAAAGAAAATGTCTCAGTGGAAATGTGGGCCTGAAAAGAGGCTTTTAGCTTTGCATTTCTGCTGTGATGTTTTTAATTTATTTCTTACAGTAATAATATTCTTTATTCGTGTAATCTTGAGATGTACTATTCTCTTTTAAAATGAGCTGTATAATACTAGGCCCTATATGTAGCCTAATGAATTTTAATAATAAAATACCTATAGCGTTTTTTTTAAGTCTTTGTGTGTTTGATGAATTTCGGTATGAAATATTTTCTGCTATTATTTGAAATGCCGCTGTTTTTACAACAACATTTTTATTATTATTATTATTATATAATTTATGGGTTTAATTTATTGGAAATCGTTGGAAAATCTGCATGCAGCAATTTAAGTTTAATAATCAGCAAATAGATGTTTTTTTTTCTCTCTCTCGATATAAAAGATGTTCATTCAGTACTTCTGAGCGAATGAAACAATTTTCTCATTGGAGCAGATAACATCGACCTTAAAAGTCAGCAACAAATGAATTGTCCGTCTTCGTTGATATGAATGTTGGTCATAATTAGTCTATAGCCTGCTTTCTAACAGCGCTGTAAATATAATCAAGTCTTACCGGTAAGCCGATCTTTCGCAAACCTTCTGCTGCTCTCCATCCAGGGGAACGAGAAGCTGGCGGGACTGCCCATGCTGGGTATCGTGGGCATGGTGGGCATCCCCGCACCGATGCCCGGTGGATGGGCTGTTGTCGGCGGGTGATGTGCGGGTGGCATGGGTCTGTGGGCCGGGACGCGGATGACACCACCTGCATTCCCTGAGTTCACGTTAACGTTCATATTCATGCTCACATTCATGTTCATGTTTACGTTGTAGTGACCTGCCAGTCCGGCCGCCATCGAACAGGCCGGGTTGTACACGCTGTTGTAGCCGTTGGCGTAGACGTTCGGCGCGAGCGCATAGTCCGGCTCGCCGGTTCGGCTCGGAAGCATGCAACTACTCGGCTGATCGGAACCATTGAGAATCTGATCTATTCCAAAACTGATGGGTTCGTGCTGCTGGTGGGTCTGGTTCACCTCTTCGATTCCCGTGTGCTCCATCGTCGTGGTTCTGTCTTTTACTCACAGCTTGGAGGGTTGAGATGTTTAATTCCTAAAACTTCAGCGCAATACGGTTTATTCCCAGACGTAGCCTATATATTATTATTATTTTTTGTTACAAAAAAAAAAAACTACAAAAACAAATATTCTTCCTTGAAGTGCTCAGAGCTCGTGCAATTTATATCGCTGCCATTTGATGCACAAAAACTGAAGATCAGAAATCACTCGGACTCCTTCACGATTAAATCAACGTTATCCAACACTTTCTTGCATTGCGTCTGGCTCTTTATCAGTTCCATGATGATGCCTAGAACAGCAACTCGCCAGTAGAAAGGACTCCGCGCTCACTGTTAAATCCCGGAGTGATGAGTTGCCAAGTTGTGTAGCAAACAGAACGCCGCGTTTCTGGAGTGGTGCTGTTCCTCAGAAAGGCGCGCGGCCCAGACTTGAGCTCATCACTGTTATCTAAAGTGAAGTGTTAACTGTCCGATACGTGCGTATTAATTGTCGTGAGCTGAAAATGTCCTCTTCGCGCTCCTCTTGAAGTGATTTCGAGCAGGTGAGACAAACCCCTTCTGCCCAAACTCTGTCACGCGCGTCTCCATTGGCTCTCGCGCATTTCTATAAAGAGACAATGCCTCGCGCCCGCACCCCTCTCTTAAAGAACCCGCTTCTATTTTTTTTCCTTTACCGTGGCTGTTGTTTTACAGCTCGCGTTTAAAAATAAAATGTTTGATGTTCCTAGAAAATAGAGCGTAGCAGAATTATTAAAAAAGCGTTGACTTAAGTAGTTTGGCGTAATCTTATAGTATTGTTTCTTTCAAAAATAAGCAGTGAAGTGATTTTGTTTTTAGATATTATCAATATTTGGTCTGCCAAATGAAAGTCAGTGTGGTGTAACTAACTTGCAGGAAGCCATTTTGTTGTCATGTGACAAGAAAAATATTTAACACAGATAGCCTAACTTTAGACCCTGACTGGGCCAACAATATCATATTTTTACCTTTATTTATGAAAATTCAAATTGAGTAACCTTAAATGTATTGATAATCATTATATTTGTTTTCAGCTTTTTTTATTCATCGTTTTTAAAGGTGACTTTATTTTTACTTTTAATCATGCTTTTTGTACTGGATGATTACTTTTAGATAATTTGTCATTACATCAACATTTTTTATAGAATATGGAGGTTAAAAAATGTGTGAAACGAACATGAATACAACGATTACAACTTGTGGTTTAAACTATGTTTTTAAAAAGATTTCTCATTTTTGTCTTGTTTGCCATTGACTCTTGTAAAAAGGTGAATTTTGCAGGACAATTATATTGACATGGTTGAGCTATATTAGAATAATAACCGTAATAAAAAGCAGGCTTCATTTTTAATGTTGTGAAAGATAAAAAACTAACTTGCAAACCACAGGGTTGATGCTGTTAATTATCCCATCCAATAAAGGCCAAAATGTTTAGTTCAATTCTGGAAAGAGCTCTTCGGGGTTTGTCAAGGGTACAGAAACATGCAGCTTTACACATGGCAATGCGTTTGCTTAATCAAATGAAAGTGAATTTCATTGAAGTGCACTGTAGCCTTTGGGTGCGTAAAATAAAGGCTGAAGCCAGAGAAGCATCAGTTGCCTTTAGTGATGCAGAAGCCGCTGTGATTGGCGCAAATAATTTAACCTTTTTCTGCCTGAAGCTACAGTGGAAGATTCTCCGCTTTCAATTCAATAAAAATGAAAAATGGCGCATAATAAAACCTGAAAGCAAGGAAAACGAATTTAATATATCATCGTTTTATTACGTACTTATTTCAGCTTTCGCACGAATAAAAATATTTCTCCGCAGCACAAAGTGGCTAGAGGGAAGCATAAAAATCAATTTTCTGAATACAAAGCTGTATCAATAAGAAGTGTGTGTGTGTGTGTGTGTGTGTGTGTGTGTGTGTGTGTGTGTGTGTGTGTGTGTGTGTGTGTGTGTGTGTGTGTGTGTGTGTGTGTGTGTGTGTGTGTGTGTGTGTGTGTGTGTGTGTGTGTGTGTGTGTGTGTGTGTGTGTGTGTGTGTGTGTGTGTGTCAGTAGGAGACATGTTGTTGGTTCTCGGTGATGTCGGATAACGCATCCTGGAGTCGTGGCTTTTAACTGCACGAGGTCGTGTTGTGCAACAAAACATCTCATAGTAGTGAGTTGGTTCTCTTAAAAGTTTGTCATAGATCTGCCATCATAATCGTTTGCCTTCAGTTTGAGAGCATCACGGTTTTAAAGGCCCATATCTGGGGGTCATAATCTGCATCTTCATCACGAAGCAGTTAAGAAATAAAGCTCAATCATAATTAACAATCTTGATTAAATATTAGTTTTTCATTTCCATGATTTGGCCCTGATGCCATTTTGTGCTCTATATACACGTATGCAATAGTAGATCTAATTTCTTGCACATTCATATTCCTGCAGCACTTATTTTCCCTAAGATTGCTTTATTTTAACCACAGTTATTATCGGACTAAATGAACTGTGCTGGAAATATTTTAATTGCGTTTCTCTCTTGCTGTTATTGAGTTGAATTAAATTCCAGAAGCAAACGCTTCCCCGCGTTCTCGAGTTGTTTTCGTCAGCAGTGAATGTTAAACACAATTACATTTTCGCGCGGAGGCAAAATATTATCTAATGGTTACTAATTGCTTTAAGTTGTAATTATTTTTAACACTAAGAAGCACTCGAATTATTGAACCTGACAAACCGCGCCTACCCAACTCTTGTTTCATTTCATTAGGTGCAATGGAGTGTTTATTCTAAAATCCATCCAATTAATGTCCTGTTAAAACATTGCAATGTATAAATCAAGACTGAAAACGCTATTTTCAGATGAGAAAATCTGAAATGCATGCGTAATTTGTAAGCAAATCAGAACCGTAGGCCTACTTTTCAAAATTATTTCTGCCAGTGATTTTCAGGGCTCAACCAAATTGTCTTTGGAAATTTTTCTTGTATCTTGTGATGTATAATATAATATCTGATGCTACTTCTGCCAGTGTCGCATAGCTAATAACGAGCAGCTGTTGCCATGGTTACCTCCGCAAGCGATTTCTGTTCGCGAGCGCATTTTGCGCACTCAAACTTTTGTGGATACTGAAATGTTTGTACGTAAAACGAAAGCATACTTTAACCCCCCCCCCCCCTAATCCTTTAATTTGGTTCATGCCCGAAGCCTTCTAAAGCGGCCTTCCTACCAGTGCAAGCCCAATATAAAGCCCTTATAGCTGGTTGCCCGTAGGCGATGTCTTGGCAAGGATGTTGAGGGTGTATAGGGGTCGTTGATAAATCGGAATCTCCAGGCGATGCTGATAATAAAGTAAAGACAAAGCGAAGACAAAAAGAATTTGTCACAGTGCGCTTTTCAACAGATTCGGTGACCCGCTGCCCTGTATAACCTGTTTCAGTGCGCTTTTGGAGATTTGCAAACAACTGCGATGGTGTTTGCTCAATATGGTGCCACAGGGATTGGAAGGCGATACCAAGCAGCACAGCTCATGACAAATGGCGATTGCAACGCTACATAAAGAATGAGATGAGTCAGTAGCGAAATAGGCTAGTTACTCCGAGTCTCTTTTTCCTAGTTATTTACATGAGCTGTCAATCTAAGCAAATTCACGTAGAGCTTTTTTTATAGCGAGAAACAATCAAACAAAAACATAACAGCCATTAAAATGTATTGCCAGAACACCTGCCGACATGTTCAATATGAACCCGGCACGTGGGTTTGAAAGGAAAATCCCACCCATCACAGCTGCATCCATCTATAGATTATGAGGATTGACTGTGCAATGCATCTGTTTTTCACTTTAAATGCAAGACGATCTTTTACATTGTAACCGCTACTGTTGCAGTTGTGCATTAATACAGCTGCTATTGCGGAACAAACCACTAATAATTAATTGTAACACTTTATTTTACAGTGTCATTATTACATGTTAGGACATGTAGTTACTATAGTTATAACTGAAAATTATCCATCATTACATGCAACTAAACCAAACCCTAATCCTAACCCTAAATAGTTATTTTAAATTATTAGTATTAAATGTATAATTACATATAATACTGTGCTGTTAATTATTATATAATTATAGTAGACTATAATTGACCTATATTTCTTTATTTTTTATTATTTTTAATCGTCTTAATCTATTAGAAGCTTCCAAAGAGACTTCAGCCTGGTGTGTTTCAGAGAAATGGCGCAACAACTCTGGCTGAGTGTCAGTACATCCTTTTACCTTCAGCATTTCCTCGTGTGCATCTTGGCCTCGTGCCCCCTCAAGTGTGTGTGTGTGTGTGTGTGTGTGTGTGTGTGTGTGTGTGTGTGTGTGTGTGTGTGTGTGTGTGTGTGTGTGTGTGTGTGTGTGTGTGTGTGTGTGTGTGTGTGTGTGTGTGTGTGTGTGTGTGTGTGTGTGTGTGTGTGTGTGTGTGTGTGTGTGTGTGTGTGTGTGTGTGTGTGTGTGTGTGTGTGTGTGTGTGTGAGAGAGAGCCTGTCAAAGAGAGCATTCGCATCCATTGCACCATTCTCCATCCCTCCCATGACTGTTGTGCTTTCTGCTGTAATTAGGTTGAATTCGGAGCAGATTGAATTACGTTATTCTGCATCTCGAGCTGCAGTCCTTGACTGTCTCTCTCCCCCGGGAGAACCTGGCGCCTGCTTGCCCGATCAGACGGCTTCAACTGGACGGACCGCCAAAAGAGCGCACCGGGATCTCCGATACGTCATCTGGTAATGTGGGCTAAATGAGAGGTGTGAGGGCAGGGGAGACGGGATAACATCGCAAGGTCTTGTGTGACCTGGAACAGATAAAGTGTTGGAATAATGAATTGTTTTATTCACTTTGTCGATATGAATTTTGCGCGCAGAGGGCGTTTGGGAGAAATAGGGATGGTAAAGGAAGAAAAATCATTTTGTTTCGTTTTTGGATGTATAGTTTAATTCGAGCTTTATTTTTTTAGTTTATTATTATTGAATGAATGAGATAAGAGGCAAAATAATATTAAAACGCATTCGTATAATTTATTTTGTATGCATGCGTTTGTTATACATTTGAAATTATCTTCTTTTACTTAGTATTATGTATTATCAGAATTTGCATTTATTAATTGAGTAAAAAGATTATAACTCGAGGTTTTTAATCTATTCGATGTAAATATAAAGCAAGATATATTTATGTTAATCTGGCACGCAATGTTTCTAAATAAAATAAAACAATTGTAAAACGGATGACATATTTTTCCCTTGTTTTCTCATTATTCTGTATTTTCTTATACCATTTCAGGACATGTCTGGCAGTAAATGTATTGATCATGGCACAGGTCGTAAACAAACGAAAATATGATTTACTAAAATAGGCTATATGTATTTGTGTAATTATTTGTGTGTATTTTGATGTATTAATTAATTAAATGAATTGTTCTCATATGTGATCTTTCACTGGAATGACCATGTTTCCAAAGGCATGAATTGTTTTCAGCAATTTCATTAGTTTAAATCAAGTTGTATGTCTTCATAGATTACAGATTATTAGTAATTGAGGAAGACCCCCTATTTAGTTTTTTTTAGTTTTTTTCAGTATGAAAATGTTGAAATTTTAGGAAATTTCCATTTAACGGTGATAGACACCATGTTGGTTCATTTGTGCCATGTATAGGCCTATATGTGCATTTAACATGAAACATTTAAAAAGGGCATTATTAGTTTACTTATTGATAAAGAATTAATCAAACATATGGTTCTCTGAAAGCACTGGAGATAGATAGATAGATAGATAGATAGATAGATAGATAGATAGATAGATAGATAGATAGATAGATAGATAGATAGATAGATAGATAGATAGATAGATAGATAGATAGATAGATAGATAGATCAACAATGAAAGCACTATAGCGAAACATGTTTAATTTAAACGCATCTGCTTCAAGGATTATTGTGTTTCTTGTAATCCATCTTTTGTGTCTTTCGTTCCGATCGCGTTTCTACACGCGTCTCGTTGAAGTGTCAAAAGCGTAATTAAGCGTATCATTGGCTTTGTGTTGTTTACAAACCGCGAGCAGTAATTTAATTTGGTCCACCAGCAGCCGCCACCGGCAGGGACTCAGCGCTGATGCCCGCGGGCCCCGGGCGAGAGGGACCTTCTGCCGGACACCTGCGGGGGTGGAGCCCGTTACCCGGGGGAGGGGCGGCATGGACCAACTTAATGAAAACACACGGGAAATGTTCAAATGAATGGAACAATAACAGTTTGTTCACTCTTTTGATCCTACTGCGACAAAATTAAAACAGCAAGTGTGCAAATGAAATAACCTAAACATAAAGCATCTCAAAAGATGTTTACGCAGTAGCCATACCTGAACTACAAAAAAAAAAAAAATCCATAATTTTGTTTCCTTCCTAAATATTTTTTGCATATATTAATTATAAAACTTAAAATGTAGTTAGTAATAATAATGTGTGTGTGTAAATATATTAATTTAAATTGCATTATTCGTTGACTCACTATTTCAGACATTACAGAATGTATATATATATATATATATAGTATATATAACTTTGTATCCTTATTATTGTTGTTATTAATAATAAATCTAATATAAATCTGTTTCCTAACTTATGTGCTTATTTTTTTTTTTTTACAAAATAGTGATAGTGTTAGTGTATATATATATATATAGAGAGAGAGAGAGAGAGAGAGAGAGAGAGAATACAGATAAATACAGATAAATGGTGGAGCAGCTGAGTGAAGAGAAAGAAAGAGAGGGAGAGGTGGCTTTTGGTAATAATGATGTACCCTCAGGCTTAGTGATGTCTATCATACCCCCCCCCCCCCCCCCCTCTCTCTCTCTCTCTCTCTCTCTCTCTCTCTCTCTCTCTCTCTCTCTCTCTCTCTCCATCCCTGTACAGTCTCAGCACAGACAGGCCTGTTGTATTATGGGGGGACCCAGTGTCTGGGCCAGAACACAGGGAGCACAGCTTCCTAATTGATGACTCCCTTTGAGTGAGGAAAAACACTAGCTGAGATTGATGGCCTTGCAATTTAGGGCTTTTGGAATGAATCCTTGCAGCATTAACTCAATAAGGTGTCTATCAAACTGGCCTTATAGCCCATCCTATAACAGCACGGAATGACTTTAATTACATGGCATTTGCATGAAATATTGGGAAGACAAGTGCATATATCTCAGGGTAAATTAGGGGCAAAGAAAAAAAATCATAATTTGCACTTAGATCCTTAGAAATTATTTTGATAAAGATGATGCACACTGTAAAAAAGTCAATAATTTTTACAGGGGGAAAAAGCATTTATTAATTAATGTAAACATATTTAAAGAACAACCTCTAAAACCACCATAACACTGGAAAGAGGAAGTCATGAGTCAACATTGATCACTTTTCCACAAGCTGAGGTCAAATTAATATATAAGGTGGACATATCATCAAATGTCATAAAACCCTATGTACATATAACAATTAATAAAACTAACTTTTAATTATTAAAAGTAACTTTTCAAGTATGTCAACTTAACCCCTCACAGTCTAATACTCATGTTAATTGACAATTGAGTTAATTGACATGTGCAACATTACTTATATTCAACAGAGGGACTATCATCAAGATAAAGTGGAACCACATTATTTGATGTTGTGAGATTAAAAGGGTGAGTTCACCCTAAAGCCTTCCTAGGTGTATTTGGTTTAATAAATGCCTTCTGAAGCGAAGCTATGCATTTTTGTAAGATAAATATCCATATTTATAACTTATACTTTATTTATACCATATTTATAATAGTTATACTTATATAAACTATAATCACTGGCTTCCGGTAACGGCCGTACACAAGTCTTTTCGGAGGAAGGGTGACCTCTGACCCGACTGAATGAAGAAAGTCATATACACCTGGCTTATGGGATCATTTTCATTTTTGGGTGGACTAACCCTTTAAATACTTAATTTCACACGGCCATGCTTTGATAACCTTAGTTTATTGTGTTTTCATAGGTAATTTTATGTTGATCTATATCACGGCTATTAGGTCACAATCGGTAATACTTTTGTGGGGATGTTTATTATAGCGCACATTGAACATATTGCATTAATTAATGGTTATAGTAATACAAATAACAATGTTCACAGTGTTACCCAACATTACCGTAGTCTCCCACAGTAATGGTTCTTTGTGAAGTCTAGATTGGACTTAAATAATTTGGCCTTGTTGTCTGAGGTTACACGGTTTAATTTCATGCCATTTTATCTCGCTGTTTTTCCAATAGTACAGTCAGTCTTCAGCGAGTCCTGTTTTCCCAGCCATTCTCAAACGGGTAATTGCATTTTCCATTTTCTCTCGTGACAATGGAGCATCCACAGTCTGCGCGTTATTAATCATAATGAGCTCACACAAATAAGCCCTCATGTATAGAGAGAGAGAGAGAGAGAGAGAGAGAGAGAGAGAGGGGCTGTGATAGAGTTTACAACTTGCATGCACAAGCATTTTTCTCCATTTTAAAGTAAATGAATGCGCTTTAGGTTCATGTTCTCTTCATTTTTAATCATAAGAATGTTTCTGCATGCCCCTCCTGCATGTTTCTGAAACGGGTATTAGTTAAACCAGAACGAAATGTAATAAAGTGTTTTTGCATGATGTTGATGCAAAAAAATACATTTTAAACATCATTCATTTAGTATTGTATTATTTCATTTGATGTAATAGTCTGAGACAATTCAGCAATTTGTCAGAAAAGTAACTAAGGCAGTGATTTAATTCAATAATTTTCATTACAGTACAGAGATTGGGATTTATGATTCTCATGATCTTAAAAACCGTATTGTCTAAAGCCCAGTTTTATTTTAATATCATTCAGATAGGCCTACTATTATAGTTTTCAATAATATTTTCAGTTTTCATTTTAGTCAAAGTTTTAGTCCTTTTATTGTGTTCTTTTGTCATTTTCTAAGTATTTATATATATCAGTTAGGTATTTTAGTACATCAAGTTAAACTAAATGAAAATTAGAAATGTTGCCTAGGCATTTTATTTAAAATAAACACTTTTTTTATACATATAGTTTTAGTTTCAGTTAACCGTAATAACCCTGCTATAGACTTATGCTTAAATGCTAAAATAAACAATTTGATTTGCAGTCAAAGATAAACTCTCCATAATAGATGTTTAGTGTTTTTTTTTACAAAACTAAAATGATTTATGTGCATTTAATGGATGCGTTTGAATGAACAGTGAAGATAAAGCATCAACAAGTGTCCATCATACTTGACGTGTATAAAGTATCATCTGAAGTTTAGGGAATGTCCAGATTATGCACAAAGAAGCTCAAATCCCTTTGTGGTTTTTTTGTAGTTTTGATGACTTTAGTATCATTTTTTGTTTTTTAGCATATTAAAGGATGAGCAGGTGTGTCCAAATGTTTGACTGGTAGTGTACAGTATATACTAAAAACTCTCCTAAAACCTTTTTTGGTAGGCTATAAGAAGAGTCGTTTGAGGAGATGAATATATGCAGGCTATCATTGCTGTTCATTTGCAATCCGTTTTAAAACAGGCCTAAAGGCGTGTTAGCAAAGTTCTTGATCAGTCCATTTCATGTATGTTTGATTAAAAAGGTGCGCAGATCAATAATATATATTATCCCGGAGATCCTGAGGTGAGATTTTAGCTGATAATGTCGTTATCTAGAAATACGGCCGCTTTGATATCATTTATTACGGTTCACGGTTGGACCTCCAGGCTGAGTCTAATAAATCTGAGAGTAACAGCTCTGCTAGCCTCTGCCCTGCTTCACTCGAGAAGAACACACCGTCTGAGGACTTCATTATGTCTTCACAAACACCTCCAAATCGATCCGGTCACCCTTTCAGTCGTGGTGGAAGCTAAAGGACCAATCTAATGAACAGTATTTGTGTTTAGGGTCGCTGTGGTGCCCTGTAGGAGTGTCTGGCACAGAATATTTTGTCCCATCTCTAATTAAGAGGGTTAAAATAAACTCAGCGTGAGCCCTGCAGTGGGACAGGGGGAAAGGAATGCATTAACGCCTAACGAGAAAATGATTGCAACCCGAAAGACAGAAAAGACTGAACTGGTGAAGTTAGACGACTTAAGAACACAGTCCGACACACCTTATACTTTCTAAGGGTGTTTTGGTGTGTGTGTGTGTGTGTGTGTGTGTGTGTGTGTGTGTGTGTGTGTGTGTGTGTACATGTATATTATAATATATTGTATTTTTATGTATAATTATATTTGATATAATTTAATAATAAAACATTTATTTTCTATTATTTATTTCTTCATATATTGAGTCACATACACACATAAACATTACATATGTGTGTGTGTGTATATATATATATATATATATATATATATATATATATATATATATAGCCTAGTGCTCTATGCCTTTATTTATTATTATTTTAATTAATATGAATAAATATATACATTTATTTTATATAATATTTTTTTTATTTAATCATTTATAATGACTAATCTGGCTACTGTTTAGAAAACCTTTAAGAAAATTGTAGTATATTATCCAAAGTACAGAAAGTGAAACATTATTGTCAGGCCAGATTTAAGGACTGTTACATTTCAAAGGCCAAATGAAACGATCTCACAGACTGAATGTGGCCTTGGGACCCTTGATAGGGCTCTTGATTTCTTTGAAAATGAAATTGATGTCCAGTGTTTTCTGGTAGTACCCGCATGTGAAGGCTTTTTAAAGAAGCAGAGTTTTAAAAGTTATTTTATGCGAGTTAAAAGGCTCTCCGTTGGCAGAAAACCCCTTCCTGGCGTGTGCGAGTATGTGCTTGTTTACTTGCAACTGACATTGAGTTTGTTTGTATTTTAAGTGCGTGAGATTGTATGTTTGTGCTTGAACAAGTGTGTATAAGCCTCTCTGTGTTTGTGCACTTGTGAGTGTGTGTGTGTAGAGTCCTCCTCAGGTAACTCATGTCAATAGTTTCTCAGTGCTGGTGAACCCTGTTGAACTGCTCTGCTGTTGATGAGTGATGACACAGCAGGAGATTGACAGCCGATAAAGGCTGAGTCTCAACTCTTTTGCTCTACGCTTCAGCTTCCCACACAAATACTCATTAAATAGCTAACAGAATATCTCTGCACATCAACAGGTCTGATCGGGCACGGAAATAACCGATTCGGTGGAATCTGAAGAATGCCAAACACACTGAAGAAGGGCAATCACAACAGTTTTGCATTTACCACATGTCTATCATTGCTGTTTTTATTTTTATTTTTAAGAAATGTTGTTCAATGATACAAAACCACATAGTAATTCTGTTGATGAAATCTATGAAAAGAATTAAGATTTGGACTGCGTATGACCTCGGTTGTGAGAGATGAGGGATAGTGAGTTTAAAGATGATTCTTATTCACAGTCACACAACAACTGAAATAAATGTGAGCACTTTTTTTCTTTTCTAATGTGAACTTATATCTTAGACAAGGAATTATAGAAGCACATTTCTGCCTCAAAGTAATTTTTTTTTTTTTTTTTTTTTTTTTTAGTAGGCCTAAAACGTGAGAGTTTAAAATAAGAAATTGTCACAATGGGACATATTTGCAATTGACCATTCGCAGGGAGTTGATTGACAGGCGATCTGACCAATCAATCATAGGCTACTTCGACATCCGCCATTTTGTTCGACAAAGCAGTCAGGAGATGTAACGTTAGTAGATTAACATGGGAGGATTTTCACTTTTAAACCGGAGTGTACTGACGTCGTTTCGCGGTTAAAACAACATTCCTTCTTAATTCATGTTGATGCTAAATGAACGAAGGAAGAGATGATCGGTTCACGAGCAGCTTTAATTAACTGATGCTCTACAGCGATCTGTCAGACACATTAGAGAGCCACAAAACGGTAGGCTATTTATTGTTTAAATTTCTTTTAAAAAATGACCAAATTTGAAAGGTGAAACTTTGTTTAATATCAAAAGTAACCTGGTATGTCCTGTCTGTCAGCGTGTTGTCAGTCACTGCTCCACGATGTATTTTTCACTGCGTGAGAACATGGTGTGTGTGCGCGTGAGAGCGTCGTAGCTTGTCGGGCATAGCGACAGTAACTAAGGGGGGCGGGGCTTAGCCAAAGGTGAATTGTGGTCATATATTTGTGGTATTTAAAGTCACATTTTGAAGTGTGTGTGTGTGTGTGTGTGTGTGTGTGTGTGTGTGTGTGTGTGTGTGTGTGTGTGTGTGTGTGTGTGTGTGTGTGTGATATACTGTATGCATACATACATACATAGGCTACATACAGTGCAGCATATAATACATGTACCCACTAGACGTGTGTGTGTATACTGTAGTAGGCTATAGTATATGTAGAGTAGCCTATATAGTAGCTAGCCTATACTACACTATGTGTAGCCTATGTTTAGACTTGTATCCTTAATTAACTTTCTTCTGACATTTTGATGGTTTTTCAAAGTTCTTCCTGAGTGTTTTATCAATTATACTTTATTATTTTTACTTTTTATATTATGTATACTGCTATATTTACTATATTACTCACAATTGTAAGAATAAGAATTTATTATGATTGGTATAATAAAACCACAGTTGTAATATAAATGAATATTGTGAGTTACAGTTATGTAAATTAGTAACAATTACAACTTATTAATCGGTCTGCCTTTCGAAACTGAGGGAAAAAAAAGAATAATTTCCATGCAAGACTTGAAGTCAGGATTCAAAGTTTGACTAAGTTTTCCGTAGAGATTGGTTTGGTTGCGTGAGTCAGAGCGCAGGTCTCTGCTCATCCACTCAGCAGACACGTGACGGCTCACACACACTTTGAGCTGACCGCGGTGAAAGGTTTCGACTGGCGAGATGAAAGTTTGTGAATTCCAGAGTGCTGCTCTTTCTCATGTTACAGAGACGAGGTCAATCCACTTGTCCTGACTGCACTGGAGCGCTGAGGCTCGGGCCCAGTCTCACGTTGGCCGAAGGGCATTTTCAGTTGTGTCTGACGTGATCTTACATTTTCAGCCATGTTTATGTTTGCAGAGTCTGAACATTAATCCGCTGAATCCATTGTTGCTCTACAACTGGCTTAGCTACCAGTGCTATTAGGCTACAGACCAGCGGATTCGCTTCGGCCTGTTATGGCGGTTTGTGGAAACTTTAAGCTTTTCTCACCTCTTGTGTTTGTGGAGACACACAGTTTATTCGCAGGCGCTTCAGCCTCACCTGAAATCCGATCTCACACATCTGCGCTCGCTCTCCGAGCCCAGATTCTTGGCTACTGTAGCTAAAGGCTTGTTTTGTTCCAGTGTAATGCAACTTCAATACTCTTCTGCTCGGACCTTCCATAAAAATGTCAAGGAAGAAATATCTGGATTAAGCCCAAGCGAAGTAGTGTTCATTTTCAGCACATTGATGTGAGGTTGTCCAGTTGCGCAGGCCTCGCTCGGCCCAGGAGGAAAATGCATTAGTTGCAAAGGCAGAGAGAGAGCGCCAGAACACGCCTCGGTAACCAGATACGGAATAAAGGAAGTACCTTCGATATAAAGCCAGCAGATTTATGAGAGGGTTTAAATATGGCAAGTTGATTAGCTTGATTCGTCTGTCTCGTGTTGTTAAAGGGAGGGCGGTGATCCGTGCAGGTGTTGCAAGACACTACCAGCATTCTTTGACTAAAGCCCAGTTCTCACACAGCTGCACTGACACCGCTTTAACCCAGTAGAATATGCAGATCTCTTTATCTGACAAATAATGATCAAAATGCTTTAAAAAAAGTCAAATAAAAGTTACCTTTTTAAACATTTGAGTTGGTTTATTGCATATTTAAAAAAAATTTGATGTGAGACTGCAGATTCTTTAGATCAGAACCTGAACACACACATCCATATATCCAGATCCATATACAGCTTTTAGGAGTGCACTACTGTATGTGACCTTACCGTATGCAAACAGACATGGACTAATTGTCGCAAATCTCAAAACCACAGTAACAAATCCTGTTTTGATTTCATAATGGACTTTAAAAACCTTTTCAAATGGCATCAGACTGTGGAACCTATGAAGCTTTTTTTATCATTTCACAGTTCTGACTTTATTTCTCTCAATTTCGAGTTTATAGATATAAACTTACAGTTGGGAGGAAAAAAAGTCAGATCTATTCATTCTAAAGTTTAAATTGTAAGTTATAACCTTGCAATTTGTGGAAAATTGTGAGTTTATATCTGACAATGTTGAAGGTTTTCTTGCAATTGTGAGTTTATATCTCACTATTGACTTTTTTTATCCGAATTTTGAGATTTTATCTCACAATTCAGACTATATCCATAATTCGCAATTTTTTTTCTTGCAACTGTGAGTTTATATTTCACAATTATGTCTTTTTCCTCAGAAATATGAGATATGAACTCGGAATTTTAAGTCCGAATGGGGAGATATGTCACAATTGCAAGAAAAGAAAAAATAATGCTTTTGAATAATACGGAAACGTGCTTTCAGAACCCTATTTTTTAAAAGGGATTTTAGCTTCAGACTTATTGGAGAATCAATTATAACAATTTGGTTTATTGTCTATCAATGATATATGTATCTCTATGGCTTCTTTTTCTACTAGTCACATCTTTGACTTAACAGCCAAACAGACGCTCTGACCGATGGTAAAGTGACTCTTCACAGTTGATTCTGGTTTTGCATGCTGCTTAGAGTTGGGTTTCTCTGCGGTAGATTACAGCAAAATAACAGATGAATAAAACAGCAGGAAATGTGTAAACAGGTTTATGACTTGTCATCTTGTAGCAGCTCCTGTTGAGCTCTTAAAGTTCCACATATCTTCAGGTTCATATAAAATGAAAGACACTGAGTGGATTCAATATAGAAATCAGAGACAGTGTATGCAAAGCTCTCGCTGTGTTCCTCTTTCATCCTCCGTCACGCTGACAGGTCTGTTGAGAGCTGTAGAGGAGCTTTCTGTGACGGGTTTGATGACTCTGTATAAGAGCTGCTGTCTCACCTCTCCAGTCGTTTCGTCGCCTGTCGGCCCCACTACTGACAATTTAATTCCAAAGCCCCCCCGACCCCCCCGCACTCGACAGCCCTCGAACCCGTGCAGACCCTGTGCTGACAGCTGATGATGCTGAGTGCTCTTCAGTCAGTGTGTGTGTGTGTGTGTGTGTGTGTGTGCATGTGTGCTTGTGTGTAAGCAAGTGAAGCTGGTTGTCTTTTGTAGTGTCAGAGATCAGAAGAAAAGTAATGACTAACCGAGGCATGAACTGTTTCATACACACTCACCGTGGCTCCGTTAGTAAGTGTGTCATAGGGAAATTACTTTAGTGTTAGAAATTGGACATCAATTTGTTGGCTCAGAACCTAAGGCTGCTTTGCCAAAGGCTCCATCTGAAATTCCCTATGGATTTTTTAGAACAGCCGGTTTGGATTTAGTAAAATAACGTCTGTTGTTGACATTACTTTTATAGACTTTCATGTTTTATTCTAAATCAGTTATAAACAGTCAATCTCAAATTGGAATTTTGATGTTTCAGTGTTTCTTAAAGATGGTAGCAAGTAGCTTATTTTGCTATTAAAATATTTTAAAATAGTTTTAAGATATGTGATGTATTTATATGTCAATCAAGACAAATACACGTTGTATCTTTAATTAATAAAAAAACAATTATTGATATCTTATGCAGTGTTGCTTCTCAAATAAAGTGATCTTGTTTTAAGGATTTTTAGATATTTTTACTGGAAAACGAAAGACACCGTAAGAAGTCATTAATGAGGCAAATGACTGAGGTTCATGCCCCCCCCCCCCCCTCCCTGTATTTAAATACCATGGTATAATTGAAGTACATTGGTAGGCAGTCATCATGGCATCATTGTATTACTGTGTCTTCTGATACCATCACTGTACCATTGATTGTACCACTATATGGTTACTTCCACTGTAACACACCCTCATCACACACACACACACACACACACACACACACACACACCCCCTAAAATCATTTAAGCTCTTAATAGAAGGAATGTAAACATCCAGTCTTTCACAAAACCTCTGGATTTGTCATTCTTCCATCTTTTCACTCACATTATAAGGGGATGACTTGAAAAGGTTGGGGTTGTTGTCTTTTTGTAAGAATGGGAACAACAGTTTCTGGAAGCAGGACCCACATGTGCTGGCTTCCTGTAATCATCTCCGCTTGTGTTTTCTGAAACTTAAGATGACACTTGTGTCTCTGAAGCAGTATCACAGAGATGCCTAATATATAGCAATATGAAAACAAGACTTCCCGGCCCCCTTTTTAGTGGCGCTGGTTCTGGAAGTATTTTTGTTCAATATGTTTTTCTCCCATAGGAATAAAAAAAAAAAAAGTATTTGTTAAAGAGTTATGAACCAAACCAAGCAGCTATGAGGTCAATCATAACACTCCAAACTCTGATTTGAGAAAAAAAAACAAAGGTACAAGACTGTGTTGGCTACTTAACGGCTTTGATGAAGGAGAGAACTACAATCCCATGAAGCATTGCAAAATTATCATACCAATGTTGATTTAATATAAATAGATTATATATATTAAGTTTATTGCAAAATATACATATACAAATATTTAAGTATTTTGAGAGTATAGAGAGATCATTCTCAGGGGTTTGTGAGAGTGGGCGGGGCTAAAGAGATGTTTTGCCACTTGTTGATTTTTTCGAGTCTCTGAATGGTGCAATTTTCTGTACAGCATAACTAAAATATTTGGCATACAAACAATCACAAGTCTAATGCACTTAGAAAAGTAATAGCCCCTTTTTTACTCAAACTGTTCATGTTCCATGTTAGGAACATGTTTTTTTTATAAATCAATCTTTTCAAACAAATCTATATTGTAATGTGATGGATAAAAAACTTAAGTTTACAATACCCCTTACGAAAAATATGTTTATTCAAGTGTGCTATTATATACTTTTTTTTAACTTTTAAACAGTCTTATTTTTATATTTCTCAGAAATACGTAGGCTACACTGTAAAAAAAAAAAAAGTTGCTGCCTTAAATTTTCAATTATCAACTTAAATTACAATAAACTGACTTTAAAGTTGAATCTTGTATAACTTATCAAAATAAGTTAAGCAATTTTCAACTTTTTTTAATGAGTTAAAGCAATGTCAAAACATATGTTGTCATAACTTATAAATTATAAAAAATTGTACAGTGTACTTAAAATGTACAGGCACTTGTACTCAATCTTTTGATCGAGATATAGGCCTACTTAAAAGTATAATTAAGTATTCTACTTTGCTTGTTGATGTATTTACTAATGGTAAAACAATTTCAGGATTCTTTGATGATTACAAAGTTCAAAAGAACAACATTTATTTGAAATAGAAATCTTTTGTAACATTTTTAATGCCTTTACTCTCACTTTTGATCAATTGAATGCATCCTTGCTGAACAATATAATAATTTCTTTCAAAAAGAAAAAAGAAACCTTACTGACCCCAAACTTTTGTTGTTGTTTGTGAAGTGAATAAATCAAGTCTTGAGGTTGTAATTCTGTCTGTATGTCTGAGTGTGGCGTTCTCCGTTTAAGAGCGAATCACTGGCCTTTAACCTGAAATCAAGGAGATGTTGTTCTACATGATGACGGATTGATCTTCTCTAGCTATTAACTACCGAGCCGTAAAGCTGTTTTTCCACACATTTAACTTCACACACTCTCAAGCATTAGGCACTAATGAATTAAAAGACGTCTCAGCACCCGGGAGGCTTTTCCATGATCAGTGTAGCGCAGATCCGCTAAAACCAATCGTCTTTTGTAGCGCCCTCATTTGTTACTTGGGAAATGAGAAGATTCTGATCTCCGGATGAACGCTCAGGATGTGAGGAACCCTGATGCTTTGTGATGGTTTGGTTGACAGATGAGGCCCGGGGTTTTTTAACTTCACGCCCGGCCCCAAAGGGCCAAACCTGGGGGCGTTTGCCGAAATCGAACGAGCACCAGCATGGTTTTGTTTCAGCGTGCTGGTCTTTAGCTGCTCTGGTGTCAGCGTATCATGCAAACAATCTCCAGCTGTTTAGTAAAACTGACTAAGAGAGCCTTCACACTCTTTTGATGATGTGTTAAAGATGTGTCCGAACGTGCCTCATCCGATGATCCATAACAGTCCCGTCTCCTATTCATTAATCCTCGGTAACATTTTGGGTAAATGCTCGGATGAAATTGGAAATGCCATTTGACACACGGGTTTGGAAAAGCATAAAACGGCAAGAAGAGACTAAATGATGCATATTTACGGTTAATGCTGATAATTATAACCCATTAGAGTCCTTATGGTCTGAGACTCCTGAGAAGAAATGAACTAAATGGTGCTTTTGGTGAAAAATCTCTGAACAAACTGATTAGTGTGTGTGTGTGTGTGTGTGTGTGTGTGTGTGTGTGTGTGTGTGTGTGTGTGTGTGTGTGTTGTTTTGTGTTGTGTGGACTGGTAAACCCTACATTATATGGGGACAAAATGTCCCCACAAAGATGGCAATATCCAAAATCTTTGCTTTTTTTTTGGTCCCATGAGGAAAACAGCCTATAAATCATACTAAGTAGTGCTTTTTAAAAATGTAAAAATGCAATTTTGTGTGACGGGTAGGGGTAGGGCTAGTGTTAGGGGCGAGAATATACAGTGTGTACAGTATAAAATCTTTGTCTATGGAAAGTGCTAAACTTGAAGTGTGTGTGTGTGTGTGTGTGTGTGTGTGTGTGTGTGTGTGTGTGTGTGTGTGTGTGTGTGTGTGTGTGTGTGTGTGTGTGTGTGTGTGTGTGTGTGTGTGTGTGTGTGTGTGTGTGTGTGTGTGTGTGTGTGTGTGTGTGTGTGTGTGTGTGTGTGAGAGAGAGAAATGTGTCTGGTCCAACACTGAGGCAATCAGGAGTCAATCTGTTCTGATTATGTCTGAAACGTGATATTCCTGCAGCTGTGTTGTACCATCCTCATCCCACACACCTACCAACATGAACCTCACTCACAGTTACACACTTTATATCACAGAGGATCCATTCTTGTGTACGACACACAGTCTGATCCATTTTGCAGCTTGGATTGTATATTGTGGCCCAAACGACTGAAATATATATGTAGGCTATATATAATGGTTTGTGACTACTGTTTTTCCTCGCATGGAATAATTCAACTAAAAATGTAAAATGTTGTCTTTTACTCTAGAACCTTGGGGTCCAAATAAGACTGGAAGCCATTGACTTTCACTGAATGGACAAAAATATATTTTTAAAATGTCTTCTTTTTGGCTGAACTATCCCTTTAAATGCATTTTTTTATATGTTAGCATATAATTGTTGTTTTTAAATGTGATCTAGAAATAAATAAATATGGCAAAATATTTCAAACTAAACATCTTTCAAAGATTTGATGTCATGAACCTTGCAATAGGTGTGCCGTCTGAGACTAATGACTCAAACGTCTCATTACGATCGCCCAGAGCTCCTGTCAGTTATCATGCTCAATATTTAATATTTAGAGCTTCTTCTTGGTGTTGATGTGCATATTAATCTCCTTTCTATAGATAAACTGGTTGTCTTCTTTCAGAATAATGTCTCGTCATTACGAAACCGATTAGAAGCTGCTGTTAGTGAATAAATCAGAGACATGTTTCGACGTGACCTTCAGTTCATGATCAACCGAACCTCAACCTCTTGGCCTCATTTCTATCCGTGATTTCTTTTTTGATTGATATGAGATTAAATGCAGAGCAAGTGATTACATTCAGTAATCTCACATTTATTTTGTTTTTCTGAGGTCAAAATTTTCATTTAGACTGCCGTTTAAAAAAGGGGGTTGGTTTAAGTTTTTGAAAGAAGACTGCACTTATAGATTTCATCAATAATACAGTAATAAAACAGTAATATTTTGAAATAGTAGTACAATTAAAAATGTTTAGGCTACTATATTTAAAAATGTGATTTATTCCTGTAATGCAAATCTGAATTTTCAGCATCATTACTCCAGTCTTTAGTGTCACATGATCATTCAGAAATCTTTCTAATATGATGAATTGCTGCTGAAGAAACATTTATTATTATTATCAGTGTTGAAAACAGTTGTGCTGCTTAATATTTTTTTTGTGTAAACCGTGCCTACAACTTTTTTCAGGATTCTTTGATGAATATAAAGTTAGTAGGCTAGAATAGCCCTATCCCTATCTAGTAGAAATCAATTGGAACAATAAACCAACACGATCTCATGAAAGTGCGTATCTATACCACGAATGTTATTTCTCGTAGGCTACCATTTACGCCAAAAAAAAGATTTTGCGTGCTACGCACTGAAAACCCTTGGGTAGGATTAGGGGTGGAAGTGCGTGCGTATTACACGCCATAAACTGCGTATCATATGCACGCGAAAACTGCATATCATATTATCATATGCACGCCAAAACTATTTTTGCCGTATTTAGCCTATGGCACGAAAAATAACATTCGTCGTATAGATACGCATTTTCGTGAGATCAGTTTTGATCAATTAAGCGTCCTTGCTGAATAAAAGTAGGCTATGTATATATATTTAAAATGAACTCCTCAAATTCTTCTGCAAAATCATTAGAGAAATTCAACCAACTTCTATCATAAGTGTGTAATTTTATGAGAAACGTCTGTGAAGCAGTTGATACAGGAACAAACTCTCCCGCGCGCGGAAAGAGCAATCCCACTTTCACCGTTGAGTTCTCCAACAGCAGGTTCGTCACTTTAGCTCAGTTCTTTCTGTGTTTTCCATCATGCTAATATGGTAATGGTGTTATGAGTCGCTGCCGTGTGTCACAGAGCCATGTTCGGTATGAAGACCTGTAATCCCCTCTCCGTGTCTCTCTGGCTCTCTCATACACTCTTCATTAAAAGCTGTCAGTCATCTCTCTCTCACACTGCGGCTCAGCTGTCAGAAATGAAACACCTCTGCTAAGCGCTAAACGCTTCATCTCACGGCGCTCACGGAGTGACAGAGCTCCAATAGCATTAAGCTATTCTCTCCAACACAAACACGTTTATGGGCACGTTAAGATGCCTCTCGTGTTATGGCAGTAACTGTCAGAGATCCTTTTGTCTTCTCTTCTGACACCGAGCTTTTTCTGTTTTATCAGCTGGATACGGTCAGAGAAACCCACCGCTGCAGAAAGAGACACGTTTGTCAGTGACATTTCACCAGCGTGGATTCATTTGAGGGCAGTTGAGGTGTTTTAGAGGTCACGTACACTGCACTGCTTTTGGAGTGACAATCGCATTTAAGTGCATTAGTAAATCCTCTAAATGATCACTTTGGTAACACTGCAGTGATTGACATAGTTAGTAATCAAACTCAGAATTATGGGCTCTCTATCGACATATGTGGTTCAAGTGGTTGAAACATAAAATTGCAGCTTCCTTGTGGAGGAATATATTTATTTCAGAATGTGGTTAATTTGAATATTTAATGAGTGTGAATTTGAATATTCAATGAGTGTGAGTTTGAATATAATTAGCCATATTCCACAAGATTTTGAATTGGAATCATAAGAAGGGGAATTTCTTGCATTTTTTGTTGCAATTCAAAGAGATTCAGAATACAACAAAGGAATTTCATTAGTCCAACATAACTGACAAAACATAATTTCATTAATAATATGTGTTCTCTGATGTGTAGAATCTTATCTTTTGAATAAGACTTGACTTAATACATAACAAATTTACATTTTAATTATTTGTCACCAGATGTACTCTTTTTAACTGTCTAAATAGACATCATTATTTTTAAGAATGAAAAAAATCGAATTAATTTATATACAATATTAATTATTATTTATAATATTTATAATAATTAATAATATTATTGAAATGTTTAATGCAAATATTAAATTTGTTAATTGTTCAAATATTACGTGTGACTAAAACCACAAAAATATTCATGTGTATCAGAAGATTTAATGGTCTGTGCAAGATGTTTATTAAATAATAGGAATAATAAAAGCAATAAAAGCAATTTAAATAATAATGCAATATTGTTAATTTGATTTAATAAAATATTTATTTATAATATTAAATATTACTTGTGTGACTAAAACCACAAAACTATTCATGTGTATCCAAAGATTTAATAGTCTGTGTATGTTTATTTAATAATAAAATAATATTATTAATTTTACATATATTAAATAATGTTTGCGTGGCTAAAACCACACAAAAAAATTGATGTGCATCAAAAGAAGTTTGACGGTTTTTCTATACTGGTAAGTGATGAAAATTCAAAATACAACATTTAAACCAGTTCTATGAATTTCTTTCTGTTTAAATCTATGTCCTTAAATTCAAATGTACTTCTTGTTTGTTTCCTCAATTCAGAATCAGAAATTGAATTGGAATTCAAAAGCATTGCATGGCATTGAATGCTGCACAGTGCTCATTGTCACTTGATGTTGTTGTAAATAACCGAACTGTGTGTGTACAGAACAGGATTACACCGAACAGGAATAACAAACACATTTGGCCAATGTAATATCACCTGATCGAGCAAAACATTCATAAGAATTCATACGGAGAAACTGAAATCTGAGAAAAAAGCAGCACATAGCTTCTAATATGCAGCAGGTGTGTTTGTAACATGTTTAAATCTGGCTCTGTGATGTGAACTGGACTAGTGTGCACTGTGAGCTGCAGGAAGAGCTCATCATAAGGCAGCAGGTACAGTATGAGCAGCGGGAGCTAACGTGATTTAGTCTGCGCACCCAACAGATCCTATGGCTCGTAAGTGGCTGTGATGGATGAGCAGGTCCCTCACACACTCGCACACACACACACACAGAACCGAGCGAGGCCCGTCAGAGTGGTGCCGACCCCGGCGTGACATCACCCAGTGTTTCTGTTGGCCTGTAAGTGCTACTGTGTCTCCTCCATCAATAATGCAGCGAGTTGAGTTGTTGTTCCCCAGCAGTGAAGCTCACATGAGTGCAGCAATTAAGACAGCACGACCTCCGATCGTCTCAGGCTTCATCCCACTGCCCTGGGCCATGCATCGGAGAGGAGACCGGAGGCCATCTGCCAGTAACCTGACTAAACACTGGTGAAGGGGAGGTGGTTTGTGCTCGCTGTTGGCCATTAAAACAGGGATGTTTTCAGAAAGCAGTACAGCTTTATCCTGCCGTTGCATTCGCAGATAGGGAGCCTGGAAACACTGCACACACTGACACAGAGCATACGTGACCTGACTCGTGTACTGGGGATTTTAGAAAGCGTTCAGGTGGATTTAGATCTGGATTTCATTAAGTGCTATTAAATATATATCATTTTTTTAGAAATGTGATTGAAAAGCAACACTGCATAAGATATTAATGCTTGTTTTCGTGCATTTTATCTTGAGTGTGTTTGTTTAAACTTAAAGCAAGTTCAAAAAAAAAATTCTGCTGGTACAGTAAAACAAAATACACTCATATTAAAGATATGTTCTCTAAAAACAAGTCTTAATAGCTTATTTTGTTTTAAGGATTTTTAGATATTTTAACTGACAAAAAAATAATGCAGTTTTCATTTTTGGCCTGCACTTAACGAAGTATGTTTTTTTAGTTAATGTAATTAGAAATAATGCAATTTATTTTTTCAATTAATTTATTTTAATTGTCTAGACTGGCTATTGTTAGTAAAAAACAAAAAAAAACAAAAAAAAAACATGCAATATATATGAAGACTTGTTTCATATTTGTGATAGAATATATTTCAGATAAACCCTCCCCTAAGCTCCACTTCCACAGAAAATGAACTGTGTGTTAAATGTAAAGTGTCTTCCTGTCTAAATGGGTGGAAAAAGATATAATGTGGAAGGTAAAAGATCCAGCTATATTTGACTAAGTTGACACAAACCCTACATCTAAGAAAGAAATGATGTCGATCAGGATTAACGTGACATTGATGTCAAACACACTTTGTGATCTCTTGTATTCAGTGACTCTGAGCAGGTGTTGTCTTGTGTGGGATGTCAGCATTTTTCTATTGTCTGTTGCATGTTCAGAAGTGTCATGGTTAGATGGTGAGGCATTTTTTCTCTGGAAATGTTGATCAAGAGTAACTTCTGTGAAATGCATCAGAACTGCTGAAATCTCATGTGTTTGGAAGAGCGATATGAGTCAGAAATGAGTTTTTGTATATTTTAATGGAAATACAAGCAACAAGAGTTAGTGAGTTTCACCAGTTTCACCATCATGTGTGGTTTTGGCAGAGGTCCACTCATGAAGTGAATTTATGCTTAGACGTGTTTGCTGCTTTACTGTGAAATAAAAAAAAATTGTTTAGATAGCCTTCTTTTTAAGGCAAAAAAAAAACATTAAGGTTTTTTTGTAATTATAGAAGACTATGATGTTAAGGTATATACAGGCCAAGGACTCGCAGGGGATGGATGGATATATAGACGGACGGACGGACAGATAGAGAGGAAGACATACGAATAGACAGACAGACACGAATAGATAGACAGACAGATAGGTAGACAGGTAGATAGACAGACAGACAGACAGACAGACAGACAGACAGACAGACAGACAGACAGACAGACAGATAGATAGATAGATAGATAGATAGATAGATAGATAGATAGATAGACAGACAGACAGACAGACAGACAGACAGACAGACAGGTAGGTAGGTAGGTAGGTAGGTAGGTAGGTAGGTAGATAGATAGATAGATAGATAGATAGATAGATAGATAGATAGATAGATAGATAGATAGTTGGTCAGATTTGTTCATGTTTTTGATAGAAGTCTCTCATGCTTATCAAGGCTGCATTAATTTGAGAGAAAATTACAGTTAAAAACAACATGTGAAATATTTGTATTATATATATAGCATTACCTGTTTATTTTGCTCTATTTATAACTCTCAAAGTGAGATATAATCAACGGATATGCTCTTTAAATGGTGTTTGAGCTGTGCAGTGGAACAAATATTGCGCTTTCAGGGCAGGTTTTTTTCCTGCAGTTTGAGATTTGTTTTGCGAGGCGCTCTGGGGCAGCCGAGAGACATTTAATTACACAGAGAAGCAGGGAGAGGCGTTTTCATCAAAACTTGTAATTGCGTTATAAAGGAAAGTCTGTTTCCCCGTTTTGTCTTTTCCTGATATTGTGCTGTTTGTAAATATATACAGAGGGGAGAGAAATTACAAGGGGATTTGCATTTCTCCCCCCTCGGCGCTCCTGACTTGAACTAAATTAATTTAAATGAAAATAAGTTATGGAAATACCACAGGAGAAATTTATACGATATGAAAGAAGGATTTGGAAGTCTTTTTTTCCCCCATCCTTTCTCACAGTGTTTCAGGCACAGATTGAACGCTATACACGGCATACGGATATCCTCTCTCATAAACGTGAGTCTGAAAATCAATAACAGAATTCCTCCAAACGAAATGCAGAAGACATTCGGAGTCTATCGAGGTTATTTCCCTGGCTTTGAGTTGACGACGAGCCGCATTACTTAGGGGTCTACTGAGAAACCTCATTGAATATCTCACTGTTATTGGCCTTTGTCATTTTAATATCGAGTTGTGAAACTGCACATCCGAGACCATTACAATCCAACATTTCATACTCCAGATAAACAACGTCCAATCGCATCAAATCTCTGCGAAATAGCCGCAATAAAGCCTTAAAGACATAAAAATGGGGTTCAGACGCCCCAGAAGGGCCGTTGGCTGGTGGCA
Organism: Phoxinus phoxinus; assembly: GCF_949152265.1. Lineage (NCBI taxonomy): Eukaryota > Metazoa > Chordata > Actinopteri > Cypriniformes > Leuciscidae > Phoxinus > Phoxinus phoxinus. The sequence goes on along the minus strand of NC_136887.1, from coordinate 31,363,640 downwards.
GCAAGCGTGATCCATGTCTCAATACCGTCCTGAAAAGCATGCTGGGAGTCTGCCTGCTCTAGCACCAACTAATTAGACCACCATAATAATCAGAGCTGCTAGAAGCAGTGCATCATGGGAAACGCTTACACTATTAGCCCCGCTGGTTTGTCTTCATCTTAACAATTCACAGGAGTCACATGACACGCGCCGCATGGATCGACGTCCTGTTATTCGACTCCGCTGTTGATTCTTCATAATTTAACTGGGAGAGGGAAAAAATATTCAAATCATATGTAATTGTTACATCGCAATAGGGAAATTAAGCGACATGCTACAAGGGGCTGCTCCAATTACTGGCCTCGTTAAAGCAATTGAAATGACTTGATGATATTATAAAAGTTTAATGTCTGTAAGTGGAGCTATAAACGTGTAAAGCGGTGAAGGTAGTGCTAGGAAAACTCATTCATCATGGGAACTTCTGTCTGGATTATATTCATTTGTAGTAAACATATGAAGCTTGTGAGATGTTAGCAGTGCTGGTGAAAGTAGATCAGGCCTTTTCACTTTTTAGGGGCCGTTTACACGACGCCGTTTTCAACTCAAAAGGAAAGGCCACGTTTTGGCCGTTGGTTTACACAACAATGGCATTTTGAGGGCCTGAAAATGCAAACTTTTGAAAGCGGGTTTCAAAGTGCAAGTTTGTGCAAATGAAACTGTTACCGTATACGGATATGAAGAGTGACGTATGCACAATTTTCCATAGAAACCATCCCGTCAAGTCTAAAATATTATGCCTTACCATAGTGAATCAAAATATTCATGATGTATTAAATTGTTTTTATTATTTAAATTTAGTTAATTTTGAACAAAAAAGGTACATAATATGCATAGGCCTACATTTAATTTTAAAACTTCTAAATAGTTATTTATTGATTTTCAATTAGCAATTTTGCTAACACTTAAAAAAAAGGCTCATTAGTTAACATTAGTTAATGTATTAACTAACATGAACTAGCATGAGCAATACATTTTTTACAGTATTTATTTATCTTTGTTTTGTTAAAAAAAAACAGCTGTTCATTGTTAGTTCACAGTGCATTAACTAATGTTAACAAGATTTTAATAAAGTATTAGTAAACGTTATTAAATTAAATGAAAGATTAATAAATGCTGTATATGTGTAGTTCATATAATGTTGTATTGTAAAGTGTTACCGCAATTTTAGTATTATTTAAGTTATTTGCCAAGGCAACTTCTTTTTTTTTTTTTTCAGTTTACAAAATGTTTTTTAAATGATTTTAGTTTTAGTTGACAAAAACTACACTGGCATTGTGTTTAAGTGTTTCTATGCAGTTACTAGGGTGCTTTTGAATGGTTGCTATGCAGTTTGCTAGTTTTATTGTCTGCCAGGTGATTATCGCTAGTCTAATTGCTTAGAAAAGTAAAAGCACACCTTTATCGTTGCGCTACATGATTTATCAGAATAGAAGGATAGAGCCCCTTTATTGTTGTGCTTTCTGCTGAAGGTATCTGCTTGTAATGTGGTGTGTGTGTGTGTGTGCGCGTGCGTGTGTGTTTCCACCATGTCTGCTGTTGGGTTTAACGTGTCAGTAGCTCCACACTTTAGCGTATTGATCTGTCCGAGCGCTGCCATGTGAATCCTGCTCATGTTTCTTTGACAACTGTGGCCAATCTGCCAGGCACCCCGGTTTAGAAACCTCAGGCATTAGAGAGGTCACACTGTCCCGTGGGGGAAGAGAAGAGTCCACAATCTCCCATAACTTCTGAAGAGTATCTGTCTCTTACATTCGTCCTGTGCTCCAGGGCTAAAGCAATCAAATCTAAAGCTCCGTTCACACTGACAACGACAAACTGCCCGGAAGTCATTCATTTTCAGGGAGTTTTCCAACGGCCAGTGACTTTTCAGTGTCCATAGTAACAGGGTATTTATATACGCTACATGTACTATATTACATCAAAATAGAATACAGATGTTTTTATATCAAATAAATGCAGCTTTGGTGAGCATAAGATACTTCTTTCAAAAAGATAAAAGAAGATAACATGCGGAAACAGATTCTTATAAGGATACTTCATCCCCACAAAAAAAAAAAACGTTGTGTGGAACAGAAAAGAAGATATTTTGAAGAATGTTGGGAATCAAACAGTATCGTTGTCCATTGAGGAAGGAAAAAATTTTTTTCTCAAAATATATATTTCTTATGTCCCACATAACAAAGTCATACAGGTGACATAATTTTCCTTTTTTGAGTGAACTATCTTTAAACAGCACCTACAGTTCAGGTTTGTGTTCCCTTTGTGTGTTAACGGTTTCCCTTTTCTTCTGTAACCGCTCGATGGCACATCTCCAATATAATCATTTTAGAATGTCTGGCTCTCATTAAGGAAATATTCAAAGCAGTAACCCAGAAATCAACCACTTTTTGTCCAATATGCACATGTGTGCGGAAACCTATGTCAGTGTTGTCTTTCTCCTACACGGAAATGCAAACACAAATATGCACATACTTTTATGAAACATCACACAGACTCATTCATGCAAATGATCTCTAAAAATATCTGATCACACTTCAGTTGAAAGATCCATTACAGGAGATTCGACGGAAACCTCGCCGAACCGCACGGAATTCCGAGGAATGTTTTTCCTTCTGTTTACCACCGACTTGACTGACATATTTCATATTAATCATATTTACACAGTGTTTAACATGCATGAGAAATGATCCTGTTGCTCTGTGCAGTGATAGATGTGTCCTAAGGTGCCGTAAGCATTTACCAGACGCTGTAGGTTTGTCATGCCCACATGTCTCGTGATAGAAGGCTAGTGTGGTTACTGTGCACTGATTCAGCCAAAAAGTCACTATGAAATAAAAACTGACAATTCGGGGGGGTTTTTCTTTATGGAATATTGCAAGATTTATTAATAAACTGTGGACATCATTATACTTTTTTTTTTTTTAGATTAATTCATGTTCCTCATAATGTTGAATCAAAGTAACTTCCCCTCCCTCTTGCAGAGACATCTCTTCTCTAATGACGTGTTTACTAGGAGGCGGGGCAACCTGTCACTCACATGAGATCCACCAATAGCAAACCACAACCATCCAATCAGTTCCCCATGGACAAAATCATGTCCCACCCTACATTTTTTCTTATCAAGAAGCTGTTTCACTCGGATATACGTCACAATAGGGAACATCACAACTTCCTTTTAATGCAGACTTTAATGTCGATTTCGAGTTGCCATATTTAAGAGATTAGCAACCTCAATATCATTTTTTTTTTCTAATTGTCATTGGTTATAATTAAGTTTTTTAATGATTAAATGATGAATGTTTGGTGTACAATTAACTTTATATGCATTTTGTGTAGTAATGATGAAGAATAAAGATAAAACTTACCATAAACATTACTCTGAGGCAGTCTATGAGCTGTGACCATACTACCTTTCCCATAATGTTCCACAGAAAAAAATCATAAAGTCATAAAAAAAAAGTAAAAAAAAAGTCATAAAGTGTTTCATAGAATCAGCGTGAGTAAATTATGTCAGAATTTTTTAACTATCCCTTTAAAACCAAATCTGAAATCAAAAGTCCGAGATCTCGCTACCAACATTTCTCGTCAGGTTCTTCCAGCAGGATCAAATTATCTGAACTAGTACAATTTTCCTCTGAATGAGAGGGAAGTGAAAGAGTTCAAATACAGGGAGAAAGGGAAGTGCCAGTGGAAGTGGACGGAGGGAGAAAGGAGGAGATTAATCTGAAACTGTGGTCTTCAAATAGCTTAAAACAAGGGATTTGAAAAATGAGCCTCCGTGTAGCAACACGTCAGACTGACGTGGAAATATGTGAAATCCTGTGACGTTAAGTAGATGTCACTCAGCCCAGCTCACCTTCACAATCTGACGTATATGTGCAGGACCAGTGTACGTTTGGATACACCTGACTGAATGTGTTTCTCATGATCTTAAAAGACCTTTTGCAAAGCTAGAAAGCTCATATTTTCCCCCAACAGAGAACACCGCTCCAGAGCAGACCAGCCGAAAACACCTCAATCGAAGTCCAGATATTAGCTAATTCTGCAGATGTCTACGCTTCAATTTGTAATACTAACGGTGCCTGTCTAAAGGCAAAAACAAAGAAAGAAGGGGAGGTTTCACTGAAGTGTTGTGTTGTCACCATAGATTACATTTCTTGTACACACTTGAGGTGTTTGGCCAATCACAACGCACTGGGTCAGCTGGCCAATCAGAGCACTCTGTGGTTTTTGGAAGGCGGAGCTTTGTAGAAATCGGAATTCAATCAGCGTTTCACCGTTACATAGACAATAACAGTATTGTTTTCAAAAACTTGGACTTTGAAACCCGTTTTCAAAAATGTGCGTTTTCAGGCCCCCAAACCGCTGTTGTCGTGTAAATAAACAGCTAAAATTCATAATAAGTTTTCCGTTATTAGTTGAAACGTGTAAACGGCCCCACAGATCTGCCTCCATTCAGTTTGCAACACCCAACTTCCTACGAAACACAATCACATCCTACATTTTATACTCATTCCAGAAGCTGTTTCATTCGGATATACGTCACAAAAGGGAAGAAAAGACTATTACAACTTCTGTTTCATGCCGACTTTAAAACTTTTTTTTACCATGCATGCCTTCAAGTTCAGAATTTATTTACTTTTAAAAATGCCTTTTGAGTTATGTTATATAGATTTGTTTTACTCTTTTCCCATACATTAAATCTGTAGATATGAAAATCCATCAAACTAATCAAAACAAATAGTCAAATAAACTCTTGAATATTTATTGTGTGAAAATGATTTATGTCAGTTTTACACAAATCATCTCAATCCCTCAGTTGTGCTGTCATCTCCATCACAAACAATAATTTTGCCACTAATAAAGTTTTATCAAAAGTTAGTGCTTACCAAGAAGACAACAGTGCCAGTGAAGAGCTTGAGATGAAATATGAGACATGAAGACAACAACAAAAAGGCAAATATCTTGTGAGCAATATTTCTATTGAACCTCGTTTCTTTTTGTCAAGTCAAATAATGCAAAATGTGTGAACATATTTAATTGTATGTATTTTGAAAACAAAATCCTAGCTTTGAATTGATGACAACTAAGATAATCGCCATAGCAACATAATTTACACATTTCCAGTTTACCACATGATGAACATGACCATAATGTTCTAGGAAAATGAAATCATTTGATTGTAATGGATGCAGTAAGCTAATGGGAGAGGGAAATGTGTGTATATGTCCTCAGGTCCAAAAGTGTCCATAGTTGAAGAAAAACTCTCCCATTGACATCACCTTTCATTACAGTTTTAAGTGGCGTTCTCAGTCAGACCTGTTAGCCTGTACTTTACCAGTCATTGACACATGAGATAATAGCTATACTCAGACATGGAGGTTCATGTACCTCCAGAATACCAGCGAGAGATCGTATCAGATCAGACAGATCACAGAGTGTGTGCATTCTGGTTCATCTGACATGTCTTTCAGCTTTAAAGATGGACGCTTCACTGCATCTGTCTGAGACAACCTGAAACTGCAGCTCATCTCCTGTTATTAATGACATTCAAATCAAAGGAAAGTGATTCATAACGCGGTTTAGCAGGGTGAATGAGTCTAGCGTGCAAGCACACAGATGACAAATGTGATTTTTGAGAAGACATCTCCATGCTTTACCTCTTTAAGTGAACTTCTAAACCAGTGAGCGGTAAAAGTTCGCCTGTATCAGCTACGGCTGTGATTTTTGAGTGGACGGAGTTGACGGAGTGATAACTCAAAGGTTACACTTAAAGGGAAAGTTCACCCAAAAATGAAAATTCTGTCATCATTTGCTCACCCTTAAGTTGTTGCAAACCTGTATGATTTTCTGAACACAAAAGAAGTTATTTTAACAAATGTTGGAAGCCAAACAGTTAATGGGCACCATTGACTTCCATAAAATACTATGGAAGTCAATGGGGCCCATCAACTGTTTTGTTACTCATAGTCTTCACAATATCTTCTTTTGTGTTCAGCAGAAGAAAGAAATTCATACGGGTGAGTAAATGATGACAGAATATTAATTTTTAGGTGAACTATCCCTTTAAAAGGCATTTATTCACTCCCGTTGTCATCATTACCTCACCCTCATGTCATCCCAAACATGTATTACAGGGAGAAATCTGTTCGGCAGAGCGCTTTAGTTTTCCATACAACATAAAAGAACAAACATTTTACCATTTATTACTTACATGATACGTTTATGGTGCTTTTTTGAGTTTGGTACTGTACACGCTTTCATGGAAAACATGTGTGCTTATAATTCATGAAAGAAACAAAATCATATGATGTCTGAATATTTTTTTTGGCTGAATGAAAGGTCTTAAGTGAATGGAGGGGGAATTAAGACTCTTTATTTTCTCCCCACGAAGGGCAAGATTGATCATGTGGATGATTGCACCAAAAAATGAGCCGATAAGTGTGACTCTTAAAGACGTCCCCGGGGAAACATCATTGCTACCTTCGGCCACTGGGCCCTTTCAGTAACGCTATCCGCATCGGAGACGTGCAAACATTGATTTAGCACTTAGCTCTCACGTCCCCCATGAGCGCTTATCATTTCTGGCCTCTCTCCAGCACCGAGGCGTCAAAGTTACTAATCGATGCGCAGAACTTTGAAGACGCGGAAAGCACCATAAGGAGGAGGGGGACGGAGGGACCAGATTTCTTTGATTAGGTGACAGGGTGATGGGGAGTTTAGAGGAATATTCACTGGACGAAGTCAACAGATGGCATTCTGACTCTCTCAGATATGCAGACCATTTGCATAACACATGGTAGAGAGTTAACTGTGACCTCTTAAAGGGAAAGTTCACCCAAAAATGAAAAGTCATTTATTCACCCTCGAGTTGTTCCAACCCTGTATGAACTTTTTTTCTTCTGCTGATCACAAAAGAAGATGTTTTGAAGAATATGGGTAACCAAACAGTTGATGATCCCTATTGACTTCAATAGTATGGAAAAACAAAAAATGATAAAAGTCAATATTTGTATGTTTGTCCATTGATCTACATTTAATTATGGCTGCAATGTGGTTTTATTAGTCTGTCAGTACTCAATACAGATGTTTACTAATATTGTAAAATGGTATATGACCATATTGGTTTTGAAGTTTAAAGCTGCAGTCCGTAACTTTTTGGATTAAATATTATCCAAAATAAATTTGTGAGCAAGTACATTACCACTCAGTGTCAAAACCTGCTTGCCTTAGCTCAATTCAAAATGGTAAGCTTGTAATAATGTTTTTAATTCCAGTGGTACTGGTGGATTTCCGTGGGAAATTCGAGCATGTCACATCTGTACACATAAAGAAGGAGTCTCGGCTATAGGCTATATTGCGTGTGAGGATGTTGGAGGTGGAGATTTATAGCCTTTTCTCACAGCACTTGATATAATTAAACATCAATTTGATGGCGGATCCAGAAAGGTAACTGGAAAGGTGACAACTGGAGATTCACCCGTTGCAAAATGCAAAAGACTTCAGAGTGGCTACAGAAAAAAGAGACTGCAACTGAGCCATGCGAAAACAAGGATTAATATCGGAAGGACATTAAATGTAGTCACGCAATGCACGGTTTGACGTGTTATGATAAGCGATCATTAGATTTAATCAGCGTGATTTACTGCAATGCTTTTCCCCCTTAGTTGGTCAGAACAAAAGTGGATGTTACTTACAGATGACGTTTTTCGGTGAAAATTATTAATTTGGTCATACTTCCAAAAAGTAGAATCTGTGATGCCAAATGACAGTATCCACACCGGCGCGCTGACTGCAGCCACACATTCTCCTCAAAACATTGGATTCATCCGCGCTGTGCCGTGCCGAGGCACAACAAAGTTGATAATTCCGCAAATAACTGCAATTGCAGATTTCGAACAGGGATGGCGACAAAGAGGAAAAACTACGTACTGCAGCTTTAAAATATGTGTTTGGGTTTGAGTGGGAGAGAGAGTGTAATACATAATAAAACGTAATCTTGCGGCAATAAACATAGAAATAATTTGTTGTTATGCTATTGTTTACTATATGTATTTGCTTGGTCAGTGTCGTTGTGGGTTTTGGTTCTTTTGCTGTTCACGGCTGTAAGGTCCTTTGAAATAACTGAAATCATTTGGTGAAGTGAACTGCACATGTAATGCGGTCAAGACCTGCCTGGAACTACTTTAGCCGTGCGTTTCCCTGAAAATAATTGCACACCTTAGAATGTTCATCAACCAATCAGATACAAGCATTCAACAGCCCTGTAGTATAAAATAAACCAAGACCAAGTGTTAACTCTCTATGGCATGAATGTTTATTTGTTGGGGAACAAATTATTTTCCTCCAGTTTTTGGGACCTTGAGGGTCCCTGAGTATATATCCATCATAAAACGTGTTTCCCAAAAAATATTTATTTTGACAAACATCTATCACAAATGGTTCCAACCAATCACAAACATCAGACAATCGAAAAAAGAAAAGAAAAAATACTACTTGCAACTAATACCTAACTCATGTATAAATGTTCATATTCATATAATATTCATATAAACATATAAATCAAACACACACACACACACACACATAATCATGCACACACACATTACTTTGCTGTCCTCAAGCTCACTGTCCTCACTCTCTGAAGGAATGACCCTAACCATGTTCCGCCCGCCCATATAATCTTATTGTGTCCATTTCCTGCAAGTCTCAGTAGATGGCAAAAACATTGACTATTGGTGTGTTCAAATCATGTCAAAAAGATCGTATTTACGAGATGAATGCACATGAACGCCATCACAAAGTCTTAATTACGAGTGGGAAGCAATGGCGGAAGAAAATAGTTTTCAATCATGATCAATTTAATTCTGAATGCCGACAGTTCAATGAAGTTTACACACATTATGTGTACTGTTAATGAAGAAGAGACACAGTTTGCCAGAAAACACGACTCATTTAGCCAGTTTATGAGCATGAGTGACCAAACTACATTTCCTATCATTATCTGTGGCAGCATAATAATAATAATAAACATCAATTACACACATAATGCGTATTCTTTCAGTTTTCAGAGCTTGTAAAAACTAAATTCCCAGGAGGACTTGAACGCATGGTCCTATGATATTGCCTGAACAAAAGTGGTATAACTGCACGATGTTGCCCTGAGGCAACAAACAATAAAACACAGTTGTAGCATTTAAATAAAAACTAAATAAATCTTTAAACAATCAAACACACTTATTTACATACTGATGCACATGCATATATTTTTTATATAAAGGTATTTCAACTTAAACATGTTAAAAAGTGATATTTATCTTACCAATTGGTGGCACTGTATGTCCCATGTGGCTTTGCTTCATGAAAGGACTGCTCCCCTCCCAAACAAAAGGTCAACACCCACTCAGCCCCTCATTTCATCGAACAGACACGTCAGGTGATATTATATATACATATAAAAACATATATGTGATATATAGAGTAATGACTAAAAGTAAATTACAGATTATAGGCACTTGGCCACTCATATAGGCACTTGGTAACCAAGTAATGGCCTATCAACCATTTAGAATACCTTAGCAACCACGGCAAAGCACTAACAAACACTCAGAGCTTTAGCGGCCACGACCTGGCAACCCACAACATCATAGTATAAGTGAGTTGTGCATGAATTAAATCGGATGGGAATCTGATAAATGTGATTTATATACAGCATATGCATTTTCTTGTTTTGGCTGAGTCTTGCTCAAATTCTGGATAAGGTTACAGTAGATATTTGTATTACCTTCCATCTATTATTCAAACATGTTCTAATGGTGTTTTCAGGGAGGATATTTCTTGTAAAGTTTCCTATGATGTATCATTGTGTCTAATAATGGGCTCTCGTCTGTGACTTGTGTTCTGTTTCACCTTTTGAAGGACTTTGAAGTCTTGAGAGAGAGATTGAGGTGGAGTTAGCACGAAATTAATAGAGAAATGTATATGAGGTCAATTCATTTGAGAGGCAGATGCTCATTAAACAATGAGATTTGTGCAAACATTTTTTTATAATAAAAAAAGGGATGCCCGGATTAGTTGTCACATGGAGAAGTTGTGAAGAGCTAAGAGAGTATGTGCTTTTGAGCTCATTTGTTGGCTCAGAATGGTATTCAGAAAATATTAACTATATTGATTTTATGTTAAATCATTGGTTTTCTGTTTCAATGAAGAGTCTGTTTAATGTCCTATTGTGACAACTTACCTCATATAGTGTCTGGTTAAACATACCCAGTCATTTTCTTTTCTTTGGGCAATGACTGTGAGAAAAGAGGTGATGCTGCAAAATATATTATATTAATATAAAAAAGTGTTGTTTTTTTGGCCCTGGATGCATGTAAACCTATTGTAGGAGACTCCAGAACAAATAAGCCTTAAAAATAGCATAATAGGGGCAATTTAAGGTTTGTGCTTAACAGACATTTAATGTAGTCCTGGTCTCCCCGACACAAGTGTAGCATAACGAAATCCATTGAGCTTGTAAAATCTAGTATAACCTTTTTGTGTGATCAAAATTGAACTTCTCATACTTTGAATTTGAAATGACTAAAGGTGAAGATCTTTGGACCTGTCGCATGCATGTCCAACTCCAGCACCCGAAATTGAATTGTGCACGTGCACCTGCATGGATACATGAAGTACTCCAAATGTAAAGCTAACATGATTTCCCTTCTTATAATAGCTCTGAAACCCCATCCATGTTGAAGGGTGATGTTTGCAGGCCCCGGTATCCTGCTCTACCCATCCTCCCTTCTGCTGGTGTAAAAGCACAGCCATTACTCTCCATAAAAGATGATGGATTAAAGGCTGATATACACTGGGCTGCAGCGCTGCTGTCTGAGAGCCGCTCATAAGAATGATGAAGTGCAGTGCGTTGCCCCAGAGCCCAAACACTCGCTCTCGCCTGTGGGGGAGACGGCACAGGAAATCGGGTTTGTAGAAAACCGGGGGTTCCCAGATCTTCCTGCTTTAATCTCAGTGAATGTGTAAGTCTTGGCTTACAGCTGTAGTCCTTCTTGCTTTGTGGTCGACTGAATATAGTTTGTTAGTTTTTGCACCATTCTAAGCCAGATGTGCATTGTTACAAGCACATCATTTTCCAAATAAGGTCCTTATTTTGCTTAAGCCTTAATTGCAAAAAATGTAGTTTATACGCTTAAATATGTGTGTGTGTGTGTGTGTGTGTGTGTGTGTGTGTGTGTGTGTATATATAGCCTATATATATATATGTGTGTGTGTGTGTATGTATATATATATGTGTGTGTGTGTGTGTGTGTATATAGCCTATATGTGTGTGTGTGTGTGTGTGTGTGTGTGTGTGTATATAGCCTATATATATATGTGTGTGTGTGTGTGTGCGTGTGTGTATATATAGTCTATATATATGTGTGTGTGTGTATGTATATGTGTGTGTGTGTGCGTGCGTGCGTGCCTGCGTGCGTGTGTGTGTGTGTGTGTGTGTGTGTGTGTGTGTGTGTGTGTGTATATAGCCTATATATGTGTGTGTGTATGTATATATATATGTGTGTGTGTGTGTGTATATAGTGCTGTCAAATTTATTCAATTTTAAATTGAAATCGATTAATCGCGAGTAATATTTATAAAATACTTTGTATTTTATCATATATCATTTATATTTTTAAAAAATATATTTATTATTCAATCATAATGGATTTTCTGAATAAGTTATAAAACTCATTAATATAGGCACAGCAATCAGATTAACATGTTTACTTGATGCATTTATGAACAGAATAAGACCAAATACTGATTAATATTGCAAACAAATATCCAGTTTATCTATCTACAGTAAGAACAGAGGAATATATTGGTTTATCTTGTAAACATTACTTCAACGAGTTTGGCAAAGTGTCTCATTTTCAGAGTCTCATTCAGTTTCTGAGCAAGCTTCTCTGCCAACCACTTTCCATCAAGATCTGCTTTTATTTTTCTTATTTGTCACACGAGTGATTAATCGTGACTTGACGTGGAACTGGAAGGCATGCTGAAGCAGCTCCTGCTGAGATTTATAGGGGTTTGTTCCTGGAGGGAATTCTGACAAGAAGGTTAATCTCTGTCACAGAACCATTTTCAGGGGCATGTACAATGTTTATACAGCATGAGGGTAATTAAATTGCCATTAACTGTAACTATGAGTATTTGTGAAGCTGAAATCTTCGTATTATTGTAGCCCTTTGTGTTCTGGGGTCGTCTGAAGTAGGTCTCTTATAATGTGAGAAAATGTTCCAGCAAAAAAATACATTGAGCTAAACAACAGAACCGTCTTCATGCCAGCAGGCACAAGCATCACTGTAGCATTACGTACAGTAAAATAAAACTTTCGATGTCGTTCACCACCATTAGTGTCTTTTTGAAGCAATGCATTCACCACAGCAATGCATTCTGGGCCGCCGCACTCGTTTGTCTCTGTCAAACAACTATGAAGTGTTTCGTAATTTCTGAGCCAATTCTTCCCTCCGATTAGAGGTGTTATGTAGAGTAACTTTTTGTATTTTCAGTGTCTGGCCGTGCATGACAGAGTGGTTCGTCCTGTCAGTGCTTGACATGAGGAAGGTTGGTTCTGATTTCAAGTGCAGATAAATAACCTCTCCAGGTTTGTGTCAGCAGCAGATAATGACAAGCTCATGTTTAGTTTTCTTTCAGCTTATGTTTAAAGCATTTTTTTCGATGTTCAAATTTTGCTGTCTCAGCTTAATGTACTGTAAGCTACACTCTTAAAAATAAAAGGATATTTATTGGTATCTATGGTTCCACGAAGAACCTTTATCGAACTTTTCTATTCCACAAAAGGTTCTTTGCAGTGGAAAAAGTTTCTTTAGATTAATAAAATGTTCTTCACATTGGTTCTCTTCAGAACTGGAAAGCTTCTTTGGGGAACTCAAATTGGTTCACTGTGAAAACTCCCTTTTGGAACCTTTTTATTTTTAAAAGTTTATGTATAGGTTGATTCACCTGAAAATGAAATGTACGAAGACTTCACATGCAAAAGCCTATAAGTACCATCTGAAATTTTCTTCTAGAATGATGATTTTTTTTTATCAAACTTGTATGTTTATGTTCAGTTATTTAACTTAAATGGCAATGGAAATGACCTATTAATTGTCATTAAAGTGAAATTACTGAACCTAATATGAGCTTGATAAAAATTAAAATTTTAGAAGAAAATTTCAGATGGCACTTATAGAGGCTTTTGCATCTGAAGTCTTCGCCAGAGAAACAAGCAGCCATCTTTAAAATTCAACTTATGTATTTGCGGTAGATCTGTATGTTTCTAGGACATCGCTGTTGAAGAGAAATTAGCTGGTGACGTAGATTTGCTTAATGTAGAGTTAACGAAAGTTATGAATTGTAATGTTTGAAACTGATGGCATGTCAGTTAGACCGGGAAGATTTTAAAACGAGCGGTTCATTCATAAACCCGTATCTTACCTTCATGCTGAGGAAATACAAACCTGAAGACATAACACAATGAGCGCAGCGCTAAAAAGGAGCGGGGTCAAAACTATCACTATCAAAGCATTGATTTTTATGACCAATCATCCTAGGAAACGTATGCTTAACCAAAAGATTTGCTACATTCTTCTTATTATTTTTTTCTTTCTGGTTGGCTGATGGAAAAAAAAAAAGTAACTTGTTACTGAGGAGTGAGGAAAACTTCACAACAGCTTTTCAGGATGTTTTTTTGTTGTACAAATACATTATTTGTATAATTCTCTCTGTTTTTCTAAATTAATATGCAGGGCTTACCCAAGTCTAAACCACACTCACAGTGTGTGATGCGTGGGCAATAGACCTTATTCAGAGCAGAGCCATGACAGGTTATGAAAGGCTGAGGGATAGACTTACCGTGTTTTCAATGGCATCCGCTGTAAAAACCTCTATAAAGCTTCTCGATCACGTATCCCACTGCACAATGTGACGTCGGAATGACGTCTTCTCTATGTAATTTTTGGACGTCCAATTTCGGTCCACTGAAGGGGTTGTTCTGTAACGCCAGGCGACCTCTTTTTTCGACGTCTACCGCACGTCTAATGTTGACATCCGTGGGACCTCCGTGTAAGAGTTATTTATAGTCCAAATGTGGTCGTTTGTGGACTTCTTTTCGACATAAAATTTAGACAAATTTAACGTCGTTTTTATACAACTTCTATAACTGTAGTCCCATGTTTCAAAAGGGTGGAGGACGTGTTTTCTGTTCCCATGTATTTACATTTATGCATTTATTCAAAGTGACTTACATTGCATTACACATTTACATTCCTTTCAGTTCCTGCTTTCCCTCGGAATCAAACCCATGATCTTGCGTTGCAAGCACCAATGCTCTACTGTTTGAGCTACAGTAAAACTATATTAAACTGCGTCTCCAGTTATCACCTGCTGCTGAGACAATCAAATGTTTTGGAAAACGATCTTAAATAATTGTTAATAATCTGTACTAATATGTATTAATCATGTTGAAAACAACAATGTTGATATTTGTAAATAAACAAATATAAATATATTAATCAAATTAATTTCCTGCACCTGTCAGAGAAGTCCAAATGACGTCCAAAAAAATGACACAGTTCAAAGGTCAAATGTTGAACGTCAATATGATGTCCAAGTTGGGTCATGGTTGGACGTCCAAATAGTGGACCTAGTTTGGACGTTGAATAGATGTACAGAATTGGTCATGGACCAACGGACCCAATATAGACATGATCTGCACGTCTATCCGACGTCCAATGTTTAGTGGGATCATTTTCAACAGCTCATGTTGTCTGTGATTTATTTATTTATTTTTTTTGTCCACTGAAATTTCTCCGAAAGATATTTTTGCAGTGTTTTGTCAGCAGAACAATCCAGAAACACATTAAATAACAGTACGACCCACTGAAGAGATGTATGTCTATCTCTCACCGCCTCGCTTTCATTCCCGTTGAAAATCAAAGATGGCGCTGCTGTGAATAAGGTCTATAAGTGTGATCTTGCCCGTCGGTGACAGACTAAAGTTTGAGCTGTTTTAACTGAAAGAAACTTGCACTGAGATATTTTAAAATATCAGTGTCATTGTGTTGTCTCAAGATGCACATCAGTAAAGTTTTTTTTCCAAGGCATGTTTATAAAAGCGCCCTAATTGAACTAAGGCCTAATCCTGGCTTAATCTAAACCCTGTCTGTGAAACCCGGCCACACTATATCTACATGATGTGGTTTTGGGACGGGGCTTTCTTTTAATCTGGCTAATGGCAGATATATGTGGGAGTGTAACCTGTTTGAATACAGTCATTATTTTTGTAATTCCTTTTAGTGTAGAAATTGCACACTTCACATTAAAGGCAAAAAATATGTGTTTATGAACTTTCCTTTGGCAGAGACTGAATTCAGGAAACATGATATCTTTCTGTTCACATCATAGATTGTACGAGTTGACAAAGTGCAGACATGCTAAATGTTATTTAAAATCCATCAGCATCTCACGGAGCTCTTGTCATGTTTGTCTGGATGAAATGATTGATGACAATATGAGATTAATGATTCCTCATCACAGCTTCCAAGTCATATTCTGTGAAAAACTGAATCATTCATCAAACAAACACAAGCACACACACACCCTGTGTATACACACACACACAAACTTCCTCCTTCAATGTGTCAATGAGGAGGATACCTGCAGCATATATTGCTGAAACTCACGAAACATGTCAGAAATATGCTAAATAACATTTCTTTTGATGTTTGACTTGTTTTCATGGATTCACCCGTATTTATTTAGCCATCATTGCCATTATTTAAAAAATAAATACTATAGGCTTAAACCGACTTCTGTCCCTGTTGATTGCTTTGTTTGTGACTTGTCCAACAGAACGTAACTCATGGGAAATGAGCATGATACCAACATCCCTCACATTATTGCTGCAGGGTTTTGCTGAGAGAAAATTGTACTCGTGCCACCATGCCAGTCAAAACGCAACGTTTGCTGAAAAGACATCTCAGACAACTAACTGCATGCAGTGGAATATGATTGAAAATAATTGTTTTGGGTGCTTAAACCTAATGTGGTCTATAATAACAGGGAGAAGCTGTCCGTTAGCATTCTCGTTCATCTCAATGGCAGCAGCTTGCAAATTTTTTTTTTTTTTTGTCAGAATACACAACTAATTTTGAATGGCTATCAATCATAAACTTTTTTTAGCTAATGTTTTCTATAAATAAAAAAAATAAAAAATTATATTTGTTTTGCTAATGTGATTTTTGTTGTGATTCAATCTTTCCTCTCATGATTTGTTTTAAGTTGCCAGCCAGCAGCAGCATTTTTTATCATTTTTAGAAAACTTTCATGGCCACCAGAATATTGAGTTGTATGAATATTTGAACATGCAATATATACAGCCTCTGCTTAAAAAAAAACAAAACAAAAAAAAAACACTATAGCTCCATGCATTCTCTTTTTAACCAACTCTTGAATGTGAGTACGTTTCATAAAAAACAACATTTAGATTAAAAAGAAAATAGCTTTTTTGTCAAAGACTAATTCGGTTCGGGTTCAGAACAAAACATGGATGGAGTAGATTTAATAATAATAATGCTGGAGATCCTGTCTACTTGAATGAGGAAAAACAGAAGCTTAATCCAAGCTTACATTTCAATAAGTCAAATCACCAATATCTGACACAAATTCTATAATACATTTTGTTTCTGTAACTCAAATCAGCTTAAAAACTTTATTTAACAACTTTAAATATATTATTATTTTCGCAATTCTATATGGTGCCACTAGAGGCGCAAACACATTGCAGTTCTAATTGACATGTCTATGTCAATTTGAAGGGATCGGGGTTTTTTTTCGCCTATCCCTGGAAACTTAAAAACTGATGCTATTGTTATGGGAATTCATAGTTGTCTTATCCAAGCTCTTAAGTGATCGACTTATCGCTCAGCTAAAGCCGCATCATTTTCCGCTGTCCTGTTGGCAGGCGCTAAAGACCAGAGGAGTGATGAGAATCAGGAGAGTAAGAGTGAAAAGGAAGGAGAACATCAGACGCCATGTTCCTCCTGTCCTCCTCCCCAGCGTGACGAGTGACACGACGTGCAGAGGGCAAGAAGTTAACCGGCATGTTGTGCCCCGTGAACAAAGGCGGACACTGTCTAAGGTTAAAGGAACACAACAGGGACGTCACAGGTGAAGTTCAGCCATTTCCTCACACAAACAGACTTGATAAATCACAGAGAAAGCAATTCAATCCTCAGACATGCGGTTGCAAGAATTGATACAAGTTGGGGTGCTTTTAAACTGGGTTTGCTTTAGGATCCTGGTTTTACATCAGGTGGTGACTTAAACCTAGATTAGTATTGTTCAATGATATTTTAGTTTTATTTTCATATTATTTTAGTATTTATTAATTTGTATATATTTTCACTTTGTTATTTTACTAATATATATATGTGTATATATATTTAATTATTTCAGTTTCAGTTTGTCATTTTAGTGCTTCCATTTAAAACATTTATTTCAGTTAGTTGCAACACTTCTCATTTTCTTTTAAGTTTTCCCGTTTTAAGTTTTTTAATTAAATATTTATAATTTATTTTTGCTTTATTTTTAT
Organism: Phoxinus phoxinus; assembly: GCF_949152265.1. Classification (NCBI taxonomy): domain Eukaryota; kingdom Metazoa; phylum Chordata; class Actinopteri; order Cypriniformes; family Leuciscidae; genus Phoxinus; species Phoxinus phoxinus. The sequence goes on along the minus strand of NC_136887.1, from coordinate 31,345,960 downwards.
TTTTATTTTTTCAATAGTTTTAGTTTAAATAAAATATATATATATTTTGTTTGTTTGTTTATGTATTTATTTATTAAATAATTCTACACACAGAACACATGGCAGTCAGCACAAACTTGCTTTTTCACAAACACATATTTCTTTCACTTTTCCTAGAACATTGCAGTTTAATTGGACGCACGTCCTTGACGTCAACAACAATTTGGGGAGCGTTTCCTCCTCCCTTTAAAAAGTTTAGACAATTTATTTAGCTTTCCTAAAAATACACAATTATATAATTAGTTACATTCTATTATCAAGCATTTAGCATTGATTTTTCCTGTCTGCGACTTTATCATAACGGGCAATCGTTTACACACATGATGCCGTTCCATGTTCCAGCACCATATTTTGCAAAAATCCAGTGCACATAAATTGCCCCCAAAATCAGTGCCGGAAATACATCAATATGTCAGCAGATTCAGACAGATTCTCCCTGGCTGACAGCTGGATTTCTCCGTCCGGTCCGGTGCAGATATTGGAGGTCTGATTGGTTGTCTGTAGCCTATCTGTGTTGGGTACCTGCCTTCCATCTTCTAGAAACTCTCAGTGTCCGAGCTGTCACAACATGGTATACGTCTCAGCAATGAAGATGGATTACCATAAAGAGGCGTACGAGAGAGAGAGAGAGAGAGAGAGAGAGAGAGAGAGAGAGAGAGAGAGAGAGAGAGAGAGAGAGAGAGAGAGAGACAGAGAGACATTAGCTCAAACATATGGAAGCTTGTTTCTTCCACAAAATTAAAAAATATATAAAGGTGATTGTGTTATCAATTGTGAGAATTGGACTTTATACACTTGCAATCGTGAGAAAAAAGTAAGAATTGCAATTTCGTGTCTCGCAATTTGGACTTTTAAACTTCGAGATTATATATCATTATTGTAAGAAATAATGTCAGAATTGCAAGATATAAACCCACAATTCTGACTTTTTTTCTATAAAGATATAAACTCGCAATTTAAAAAGGTAATTGCAACTTTTCTTGAAATTGTAAGATTTGTGAGATATAAATCTGAAAATTGTGAGTTATTAAGTCTGAATTCTGAAATATAAACTTGTAATTGCAAGGGGGAAAAACTCAGAATTGTGAGATAAATAGTCACTATTACCTTTTTTTTCTTCCGAGGCAGAAATATGCTTCCATACATAAAGAATAAGAAATCTTCTTGTCTGTTGAACAAATGTAAAGAAGAGAGGAGGAACAAACATCCCTCTGCCTGCTACCTAGCTGTCCTCACCTCTCCATTCATTAGACCTGACCTTTGACCTCGCAGAAGGTGATCATGTGATCACATTACAGGCTGGCCTGAGGTGGTAGGGGAAGGCATTCTGGGTAACATGCCTAGCGCACATGCGATGTTTCTGTCACATGCTGTCAGCCAGCGTTCAGGTTCTGTCTTTCACCTTCTGTGGATGTTGAGTCTGGGCCGGGGGTCTCCAGGGCTTTGCTGAGCACAAATGGGGGCTTTTGTTTTCAAACAAACAACTTTCCGACGACTCATGTTTGCACACACAGTGCGGTGAGTTGTGTTAAGTGAAGCTCCATCGACGGCAACTTATCAGCTCTCGCAGTTTGTAAAACCAAAGATGTGTTGTGATCAATGGAAGACTATTTCAGAACGCTTTCATTCATTTGATCTAAAAGTATCAACAGAAATGTGAATTATAATTATAATATGAGTATTTTCTTTAATTTGCATCACAGATCTATTGAAATGACATATCATTTAATTGTAGACTTGGCTGGAATGAATATAAACCAGACTTGTTTTAAAGGACTTTGCAACAATTAATTATTTTATTTTTTTGCATAGAAAATGAATCTAATAGGACCATAAAAGTTATTTGCATTATTTGATTACAATATTGGGTTATATGTTACACTAACCCTAACAATATTGCCCAGATTGTCATTTCTTTTTTTATACATCTAATGTTAGCTTTGTTTTTATAAGTGTGTTGCAATTGCTGTTATTTCACTATATTATACTGACAATAATAAAACTACTGTATTGTTTTATTTTATTTTAAATTAATAAAAAATAAATGCAGCCAAACAAAAGGTTTTGTATAAATACCATACATATTTATAAAATATACACTGATTTGTTCAAAAGTATGGGATCAATAATGTTTTTAAATGATTTTGAAAGAAGTCTCTTCTGCTCACCAAGGCTGCACTTATTTGATTAAAATACAGTAAAAACGTTGATATTGTGAAATATTTTTTACAGTTTAAAGTAAGTTTTTCTATTTTACTATATATTAAAATGTAATTTATTTCTGTGATGCAAAGCTGGATTTTCAGCATCATTACTCCAGTCTTCAGTGTCACATGGTCCTTCAGAAATCACTCTAATATGATGATTTACTGCTTAAGAAACATGTATTATATCAATGTTGAAAACAGTTGTGCTGCTTCATTTCTGTAAACCATGAATAGAAAGTTTAAAAGAACAGCATTTATTTGTTTCATTCCTTTTTTTAATATATGTGTTGTGACATTATAGAAGTCTTTACTGTCACTTTTGTTCAATTTAATGCATCCTTGATGAATAAAAGTAAAAAATATTTATAAACATAAAACATACTGACCCCCCAAAAAAATAGTATATGACCTGGACATGTTCTTCATGGGTTTAATGTGATTCACTGCTGCTTTCATGATGCCAGGCCACTTCAGTCCTGAACTCGACACAAGGTTTTATATTATAGCCAGTAATGTCATTTTCTGTCGTATATGTCAGTCTGATGTAACAGAATGAAAGAGTTGAGCCAGTCTGTACCAGACAGAGACGGTTAACTGTCCTCATTTAGGGGCCTGAAGAGTCTGAGGTGGCACTGGACAGCACTTACTGGATTGTCTTTATTAGCTACATTGTAAAAGTGGTTTGGAAACCTATGAGGTTATTCAGATTGGTGATGGATTGCTTTGTCGTCTCTGGGACTTTATTACTCTTGTGCTGAGCGTTCTGGATTGTCAGGTAACTGAGGGAGTCAACTGAACAAAGTCTAGTCACTTGTTTTCAATGGATTATTCAATTAAATAGAACTAATCAAATAGACTCCGGATCATGATCCGGAACAATGCTCGAAATCATGCAAGTCTAAATGCTTAAATATGTATTTGATTTATATACTTTTGTTGGCTTATGAAGTTTTGTACACGTAATGCTTCTCAAGTGAGCTTTTCTGTTATGATTTAATTGAATTTTTTAAAGTAAATCCAACAAGCATCACAGTTGAGTTGGATTAATGTTTTTTAGTTCAAATGCCTACACTGTAAAAAATGACTTTGTGGTCCACTCCCATTTCATTCTTCCCATCATGCACTGGGGCATGAATCATTAATATGGTTGCATTGTTTGCTGTTTTTATTGTTGTTTGTCCTGTTGCTGTATTTAGTAACTTTGTTGTCTTGTAATGTCAGATTAGGTTTTTTCCACTATACTCAGAAAGATTTAGTTTTTAATTTTAAGTGTTACCCTTTCCCATGTATCATGTGCCAGTGTTGAGGTGTGATTGTGATATTTAGTAAGTGTTCATATGATGGCGTGCGCATGAGAGAAGCAGATTATATTGAACATTAAAAAAAAAAAAAAAAAAAAAATTTGATACATTTATTTGATAGTTTGATTGATACTTATTGTCTTGAAATTCAGTTTATTACTAGAATGCCAGATTATAAAATAACTTGAAATTGTAAGTTCATTCAAGATATTTACTTAAGTGAAAGCCATGCAAAATTGTTTAATTTATTTTGTAAGTACTACAAACATTTTACAAATAGGACCATAATCTTTATTAATTGTGGCCTCGACGCCTTCAGTTGCCCAATTTGGTCCAACTTTTACATATTTTACACACTTTGGTAATGAGCTTGTTTACACTTTCACCTTTTCCCGTTTACAACAAGCCACAGCTTATTGTTTATTACTGGTGAGGGTGAATCTCACTCCAAAACGGATGAAAAAATAAAAAAAGTTTAAACTTCAACTAAGTATAGAAATTACTCAACAAACTTTAACTTTAATCTTTGTTAATTTTACTTAGTTGAGTCTGAAGCCGCCATTCATTCATATACTATATAACTTAAAACAAATTATGTTTGTAATTTCCATTTTCAGAGCATTTACAAACATTTTTAGAGTGTAAAACAGATTTTTATTTTGTCTGTGTGTGTGAAAACATTGACACACTCTGATGTTCCCAATCGAGTACGTGATCAGGCCCGTACAGCATAAGCAACATCAACAGCAATATCTGATAGCAAAA
>NC_136887.1:31324148-31336648 GCF_949152265.1 Phoxinus phoxinus | reverse complement strand
TAATTTTACTTCATCAATTTAATTATTCTTCCTTACATTCAAATTCAAGAACTGAATTGGAATTGAAAAGGTATTCTCATTTCGAATCAGAATGGTGCACAACCCAGATGTGTGTCTTGCAAAAGGTGCTATTAAATGCTATTTTATGTTGCATTCTTGAATTGTTAAGTCAGTTCCTACTTGAAGTAAATTTGTGCAGAAATCAAAGTTTTACATCAGACAAACACGGCAGCATCTGTTTGGCAAATGCTTAAAATGGGTAATAGCATTTCTTGTCACAATTTGGTTTTCAGGGGATTTCTTTGTTGACAATGGCACACCAACAAAGCTAGAGATTTTTTTTTTTTTTTTGCTATATATATATATATATTTTCGCTTCCAGGTCTGACTTTGGTTGGAATGTTAGCCGATGGCTGACCAATAGAAACTGACTTTTGTTTCGCGTTGTTGCACTTTAAGCAGTTTAGCTTTATTAAATATCGAGTTTTAACGAAAACCAAGTCTTTGAAAACATATCTGCTTTTCAAATGCATTGTCAAAAGAAGAATTGATATAAATAGATGCCGTCATAATAATTAATGTTCTCCTCATATAGTTGTAATTATTTTATCACAGTCGGAATGTCTGACATCTCCCTTTCTCTAAAGCAAATATGAGTGTAAAGTGAGAATGGGGATTTCCACGGACATAATGCGAGGCATAAATCATCTTAAATGTAGCGCCTTTCATCTAATTGCTCTGCTTTGTGTAGCACATGTACCAGAAGGCCGTCCCCTTTGGAAGGAAACATGGTTGTTTTTCACAGTATAAACTGATCAATTGAATGGGACATCAAAAAATGAAATTTGAAGAAGCAATTTTTTTGCTCTTATCCATCTTTGAAATACCACAGTAATAGCAACAAAGTGGTTTTTCCTCAAAAATGCAGTTTCTGCTGATCAAATCAGGATTTCAGGGCAGCACATTTGAGAGTATGAACGACAGGACCCATCAGACTTAAGTGAATTATGACCCTGTTAAACCAGGTTTTAGTGCCATCCAAAGCAGACACATTTTCCAGCCTTTTCCTGTAATTTTTGAAAGCCTTTTTGCTGTAATAAAATATCACTTTTTCCAGCATTTATGCATTAAACGCCCGTCGTCCTCGTGTCTCTGCTTCGATGATAATCGGATTGCCTCTCGCTTCCTTTTCTTCGCCTCTCTCGGATCACTCTCAGTAAAGATGACACGAGGGCCTGCAAACTGGACCAAATTGACCTCTGTGTTTTTCTCTCACTTTCGCTCTCTTCGGTTTCTCATTACATCATCTAAAGGAACACTGAGGTGCTTGTGTGACTGTCACAAAGGGCTCTAATGTCCCATCATGCAGCTCTTTACCCATAATGCCCTGGGACCGAGTCCTGCATACATTCACTGCTTTGTAACGTGGCGCGGATCCTCAAACCAGCTATTAGAGCACATCGGCATGTTTACACAATCCTGATGTCCCCAACAGGTCCTTTCAGTGTGAGAGTGAAACACTTCCAGTTTTATTTCTCATAAAGCGTAACCCCCTCTGACGTGATGCACTATTATTTCACTGTGGAAATATGGTAACTGGTGATTTGGTATCTCATTGAAACCCAGCTGTGGATATTGGCAATTATGTCAGGCATAATTGTTTGGAAATGAGAATTGGAGGCGATAAAACGGGACGATCACTCTCTGAATGATCCTGCTGACTTCAGTGTGTGATGAGGCGGCTCGCACCAGGTTTGATTCTGCATCACTGATGTTCACGTTAATGTTTCTCAGCCCTGCGATCGTGCGCCGCTCGCTACAGGTAGACCTTCTGCAATTCTGAGAGCGCTCAGGACCAGAGGCAGTGATAGATACCCATCCATAACCAATGAACCTCAGCACCTGCTGTAGCTTCCAGCGTCCATTTATTCTCGCCGCATGATGCCACCGCAGATTCGGCTTTCCCAATACGCATTGCAGTTAGGATTGAATTCCTCTCGGCCTCTGATGGCACACTCGCTGTCCATTGAACCCACAAATTGTCTCATCATATTTGGGTCTGGGTTGATAGTCACTGGAATCCAATCTTAGGCCCTGTTTACACGAGAACGCTCGCGGGTGAAAACGTTCAAATATTTTATCAGATGTGCCTTTCGTTTACACGGGGACAGTGTTTTTGGGGCTTAAAAACGCAAAAAAGTTAAACCATCCTCCAGAGTATAAATCTTAAAAACGCTCCACCATCGCGTTCCCGTCTAAAGGGTAAAAACGGTAAAAACGCAAAAGTCTGCTAAACAGTGAAGGCGTCGCGTACGTGTTTACTTCACAGGCACGCACCAGTACAGGAAAATAACAAAACATTATCAAACTAAAATATAGCATTAATTTCATTGACAAAAAGAATATTATTTTTTTTGCCATTTTTGAGCGACACGCGAAGAGCGCCGAGGGTTAAAGCAGCAGCTTTACCGTATTAAACATGAAAAACTGTTTCAGCGGCTCTTTCACTTTCAGTGCTGCACATTGCCACCTAGCCGCCTGGAGTGCACACTACATCGAATTTCACACACTTTTGCGTCACCATATGCACGCAGATTTCCCCCCAATAGCGCTCGTCGTCTAACGCAGAATAAAAAGTGATAACGCAACGCCACTTTTGCGTTTTCTCTTCAGATCGTTTCTGTGTAAACATAGCCTTAGAAAGACACCCAGTTTTGTTTACATTGCAAAATAAGATCTGCAGTACAAATATCGAAACATTCTTAAATCAAGATAAATGTACTTGAGAGGCAAAAAGAAGTCACTTTGTTCAGTTTATTGTGTTATCAATTTTTTCAGATAAACTCTGAAAGCCCTTAACGCCACACAAAAAAAAGCAAAGTGCACTATCTATTGGATAATGTTAATCAACAGTCAAATAGCTATTTAGGCATTGTTTTAGCTCGAATTAAAATATTGTTAAGAAAGGCAAGTCACCTTTATAGCTCATTAATGTTTCAAAACAGCTTCGCATTAATAAACAGGAAAAGAACATGGTCAAATATGAGACTAATTCAAATTCTGCTCTACGGAAGGCAATAGTGTCATTATTCAGCTCAATTCGGTGTTGTTGATTCAGTTCAGTTTAATAACTGTGAGAAAGAGGAAGGTTCATGATGAACGGTAATGAAAGTGAACAGAAGCCGGTGGAGAGCGAGTTGCCAAAAGGATGAATGGATGACTAGACAGTTGATTTATTATGTTGGTGACAGTGCTGGCGAACCCATGACAGCTTCCCCTGATGGCATCCTCAACATATCAAACACTAGACTCTTCCATTTCCACACAATAGGCACTGTGTCTGTCTTAAAGGACAGGCGGTACTGTCAGCAGTGGCTAGGTTGGATTAAAGACAGGCAGTAAATAAAAATATGCCACATCACCGTCACAAAGCTTCTCTGGGGATCTATACATCTGTCAATCACTGAAGGCTGTCTGACTGGGCCAAATGAAAATGCATAAGAAAACATGTGTGATTTTAATAAGCCAAATATACTTTTGCTTGAAACATGAGTATAGCTGTCACTTTAATTAAATATATTAAATCGATTATTAGTATAGCTACAGAATGCATTGTGTATTCGATGCTGAACAATTCAAGCAACAAGAATTGGTAACACCCTACCCAGCTTTACTTAGTCATTAAGTAAGTTTGTTCTGAAAACAAATTCCATTTTTAACATGCCGTACTGCTAATATTTATAATTCCATGCTATTCATTTGACTATATACACATTGTTCAACATCAAACAATTCCAAAGAAACATTTTATAGTTATGAACACAATGGTAAGCACATCAAAAAGAAACGATATGTGTGCATAGGCAAATCCGAGCATGACAAGCATCCGTAACACTCTCTGGTTGATTGTTGAGTCTGTGCATGTGCATGGCTGGCATTGGACATTTACCTGCATATAGTAGTTTCCTCTGTGAGGGTTTGTTTGTGTGAAAGCTGATCTGTGAAAGTGCCACAGATGAGCTGCATCCACACACTCAGAGGAGGCCCTGAACTCAGAACAAGCTGAGATGGAAAAATACCTGCATGTTTACTACTTACCGTAGTAATCAAATCCTGCTTTCACAGGGAAAAAAGCTAAGTGAAAGAGTAGCTCTCCGGAGAGGAAAATAGAAGGGTTAAATGATACATTCCTGCAAATGGAAGTCCATTTCTGCAAAGCACTGTATTCCATTCATGATACGAATAAAGATTTTGCCTAAATAAGACAGAGATTGTAAAGTATAGCCTATTACAACTCTATTTGCTCCTGCGCTTGAATAAAGTTGTTTTTAAAGACAGAATATGTCACAGGGCTTGGAGTCAAAGGTTGAAATTCACAATGGTTTTGTTTTTGCTAAATGCTAATACCATAAGGTCTATCCTAAAGAAAAAAAGACATTTAGCCTAAGTCTCCCCCTAACAGTAAACTTAACTATTGTTAAGTTTTAGTAGCCTATTATTGTTCTTATATTTTTTAATTGTGACATGCACTCAAAACACTAACTAACACACATAACGCCATACTACTGTTGTAGCCTAGCCTATGCCTAAATATTATATTTTTTCCCAAGTGTTGCTTAATCACTAGAATTAATATCCCTCTATATGCCCATGTGGATATTTCATATTGGCCAGTCTGTGAGCAGCTGACTGTGAAAGTCCAGTCAGACTGTTGCAGAAAACGCACGAGCCCCGTTAGTAATTCCCCGCCATCTCCAATTAGCGTGACAACAATAACCTTTCATCCTGTCATTTATCAATTAGAGGAGATAAAAAAAATCGTTTAGCTGAGAGCTGTGCAATAATGTGCAGCTGTGCTGAAGAATTCGGTATCCCTTTATTACTTTGCGACAAAGGGGAGACAAAGACATATTTCACTCATTGCGTGACTTAATGAGGCCTCTCACAATCCATCACCTAAATGCAGCTCCAACAGCGGACGGAATTCTCGCGAGAGTTCCTTTGACAGCGCTCGGTGTTCTCGCGAGAGTTCCAGCGGAGAGCGAATGAGACAGCAGCACGCGCCACCTCATGGTGTTAATGATGCATTTCTGCCACTTTTCTTTGCCTTTTCCAACTTGATATTATTAAAGCATGAGCAATGAACAAATGATTACTGCATGATTGTGGGCTTCTCCAGACATGAGGACATGATCTAATTAGCACACTGAGGTAAATACATTCAGAAATAATTGAATAAATGATCAGATATAGAGATAGCCTATAATTTATGTAATTGTCATTTTTGTATTTCTTGCCTTTTTGTTTTAGAAACATATAGGCTAATTCATGATTTAATTAACAAATTAACATAATTACATTTAAATAAAAAATTATTATTAGCCTACATAGCCTACATATAATAAAAAAATAATTAATTAAATATAATTAAATTAAATGAAATTCACTGGATAAGTCGAGTTCATTTATTTATTTAGGTCTAATCATTTTTAGGTTTGGTCCTCCAGATATCTATGGATTGTTTTGGCTACTGTATGAGATATCAAAATCATCTAGGCCTAAATAATTATCAGTCAAAAAGCGATTACTGCAAAGATTTGCCATCAGGAGTCAATATGATCTCTGTTCATCTCTCCTGTGGATATCCATGCTTATCCATCGACCAGCACAATATTAAAATGCTTCATTCACTGTCATGAATGGTTCATTAAGTCAAACGTCTTTTCCACATGTTTTCCCCCCACTTTTTATTTCAATTTTCTATATCGTCCAGGTGATGCTTTCATATTAAATATATCCAGATGTCTTTTTTTTCTTCAGAATGTATTTTAAAATGTGCAATGGCCAAAATACATATGTGAAGATTCTGACCACATCTTCTACTCAGGTGAGGTGTGTGTGTGTGTGTGTGTGTGTGTGTGTGTGTGTGTGTGTGTGTGTGTGTGTGTGTGTGTGTGTGTGTGTGTGTTTATATACATGTGTTTCTATCCTGGTGGGGACTTAAACCTGAATGCACACAGACTCATGGGGACTCGGTACACAAGCTTATAAATCATACAGAATTAGTTTTTTTGAAAATGTAAAAATGCAGAAAGTTTTGTGTGATGGGTAGGTTTAGTGGGGGTGGTGTATCGAATATACAGTTTGTACAGTACAAAAATCATTACGCCTATGGAGAGTCCCTTTAAAACATGGAAACTCAGCAGCGTGTGTGTGTGTGTACCTACTTTAGGGACAAATTTGTACCCAGAAGGGACCAAAAGCTGGCTTTAAAAACCTTTTCCGATCTGTCTAAAAAGCAGCAGGTCATATGACTCACATAACTCAAGTCTTCTGAATATGCGTGTGTGTGCGTGCGTGTATGTGTGTGTGTGTGTTTTGGTCAGGCTGGGCAACTAGTAACCTGACCCAGCGTTTTATTGAGATGTCCATTAATCCCAGCTCTCTGCCCATGACCCCTGACCTCGGCTGACCCCTGCACATGGTGTTGCCGGCCAGAGGGACTCGGGCACTGCTGCGTCCCGGATCGCGTCTCCCATCCTGACAGCAGCCCACTCTCTCCCATCGGAGTGGGGATCATTAAGCGCGAATCTAAAACGAGGGCCAGGGGAGAGCTTTATCCACACAAATACAGCCATGAGAAAGAGGCTCGGCTCTCATCTCAACGGATAGAGTTACGCTGGAGTGAGAATGATTCAGCTTTTAATTGCATTCTTCTAACTCCATATCACATCTTCATCCATCTATCTCTCTCTCTCTCCCTCCCTCTCCCGGTTTCTCTCACATTCTCGCTCACCCAATCGTGTAGCGTGCTCCCCAACAAACGCCTCTTGGAGTACAAATCACTCCAAATTGGAATTCATTTTCAAAGAGCTTTTAAGAAGACGAATATGAGAGCCACTTACTTTAAATGATCCATTCATTTTAAAGCTTGAAGTCGTATCGCTTACCTGATGCCTATAAAAGAAAGTCCTCACCTGCCACCAGGAGTCTAAAAATACAAGGCATCCTGAAAGCGCGTATAGATAAGCTTTCGTTAGGTATCATTGCTTTCTCACCGACGGTAGCGGCGCTGAAAGAGAACACCTGATTGGCTCGCCGTCTCCCCTCGAAGCTGTTGTCACCTATCCGAGCTCTGGTGAGCAATTACCTGGCCTGTCGGAATCCTAGCCGAACAGATTGAATTCTGATTGATTTCTGCCCAGGAAAGAGGAGAGAATTTAAAGGTCTTCTTTTTTAATTGGGTATTTGGTGTGTGCTGATGTGAGGAACTTGTCCCTCCCCGGGGATCCTTTATGGGGCAATAATGGCGCTGAGAAACAGCCCGGTCTGCTCTCTCCCTGGAAGGCCATAACCCCACATTTGTCCTGAGTGCTTTTCTATTATGCATTGATAGCTAAGCATCAATCAATAGGGGAGGGAAGAGAAAACCCAGCGAAACCAACTTCTTAAGTGTAAAACGCCTCTTAATACCAGGGCTTTCAAACAACTTAACCTGGATGCTTTTTCCCCTCCGCGGAGCGTCTTTGAGAAGCCAGAAGTGAGGAGAGACAATGCTGATGTTTTATTCAAAAGCAGGGAATGGTTTCGGGGTAAATGCATGCCACGGCAGCATCGATGGCAGGTTTTTTGGAGCTTTTAGAGAAGTCCGGCACACACATGCACTTTTGCATAGTGGCTGTAAAGGTTTGCTCTAATCAAACCCACTTTGCAAATACTGTAGATTTTCTGACATGCATCGTGAACAATAAACGACTCGATGAGTAAATCAACTATTTAATTAAGTTCTATTTTTTTTAAAGTACAAATCTCAAGAGTGAATAGAAATTATTTGGATTTATATACAACGCCCACATATAAAAGGCAAAAAATAACAATATTTTAAGAGTACACATTTTACGGCGAGCTTACATTTCGAACATGATAAGAAACGTCTGGGATTAAATGCTGTGTTTTTATAATATCTAGATGCTACAAATACATATATCCACTAGGCTGGCCTCCGTAATCTTCGTCATCGACATTCTCCTCTTCGCCTGATATTCTATAAGCTCCGTTTTCTTGTTGCCGGAACTCTTTGTTCAGCTGAGAACCTGGAAAACATAAAGGAAAAACAATTTGATTAATTGCATTAATTATTTATGATGCATCATAAATATGCATGTTTTTAATATAATATACAATAATAATAATAATACATTCTTAGTAGATTTTGTTTTTTTTAATTAACAGAGTGAAAATGCAGTGAACGGCCAGCATTCTAAGAGGATCTATTAATTAATGCACTAAATAAAAAGCAGCACGTCTACATTTGATCGTTTTTAGAAAGCTCAGCATTTTCTCAATATGCCCGTAGCGTCCTGTAAAACACGCATGATATATTTAAATCTTCTCTCTCTATTTTTCTCTAAACCTATAGGAAACGGTCTGTGCTGTGTCCAGAGTGCCAGCTATCCCAGAGTTCATTTCGGTCGGGATGTTCCGGGAAACGAGGGGTGGGGGGCAGGCACTGGTGGTGCAGATAAGGGGCCGTCTAAAGGAACAGACCCCCCAGAGAAAGAGATAACAGCCAGACAGTCACAGCAACGACCTGCCACATAATACACAAGCCCTTCCACCCCTTCCCCTTCCAAATCTCCCCCTCATCTAGGGCCCTCTCGACCTCCTGTCATCGCCAGCCTTTACGCTGTTGCCGCAGAAAGCCCTCGGCTGGTGTACGGTTATCGTCAACCCTGACTGATTCTCGGAAAGGCCAAGTTCACCTTTAGCGATGAGGAGATGATAAGCTTTGATATAGCCAATGTGAATCGATCAGCTCCCACTGTTGGTGCGTTCACATGTCTTTTCTGACCGCGCCACAGACCGCAGAGAGAACAGGAATAACCCAACAGACCTCTCTCTGCAGTGTGGACGGATATTTTTCAATGTTAAAACAAGAAAAAAATTCAAATTAAAGGGTTTGCATTAGGTTATTGCACTGCAAAAAAATTAGATTTTTCTTCCTCAGTATTTCTTGTTGGTTTTCAAGAACAAATACCTTAACATTCTTAAATTCAGATGCATTTACTTAAGAAGCAAAATGACACAAGATAACAACTCTTGTTTTCTAAAACAATTCTAAAAAAAATGTGGCTTTATTACACTCAAAAAAATAAAAGAAAAATGTCTGCCAGTGAGGTGAGAATTTTTTCAGAAAGTAATTTTGTTTCTAGGTAAATATAGGTAAATATTTAGGTAAATATTTATTATATTTGTGCTGGAAAACAAGACAAAAATACTGAGGAAGAAATTTTTTTTTTTTTGCAGTGTAAAAGTACTTTTCATTGTAATTAGATAAGGATATCAAATTTCATGCCTGCACAAGATAAATACTAGTCAACTGACATGAAACTGGTTAACCATAAAAAAAGTTATATCTGTAATATAAAAAAAATCTGAAAGATATATAAATATAAAATCTTTCGGATTTTTCTTCTGAGAAAAATACCCCAGAAATCTTTCAAAAGAGTGAGTTCAAAGTCAGAGATGTCAAATATTAACTATATTTGTCATCATATTCTTACAAAATCGAGCTATCTGAGCTAGGCGGACTCATTTGTATCTATTTTTATTTCTCCCTAGGAATTTTAGGAGAAACATTATTGATACTTAAATGTAACCAAGTCTCCTGAGTTCTGAACAAGCAGCTTCTGAACAATAACACAGTCCTCCAGGTATAAGTGTGTGCGTACAACACTTAAACAGTGGGGTTTGTGTCTGTGAGTGTGTGGAAGCGGCCCCGACGATCATGTTTTTTCAGCTTGTTCACCTCTGACCTTGTCTTCTAAAGGCCGTGTCTGTGTCTCTGCATGAGTGTTCTCAGACATACCTCCGTGTGTAACCTGTAATCTGGCGGAGGCAGACACCTCTCCGAAGGCGTTCCTGGCGGTGCATGTGTACACACCTGCATCGTTCGGCCCGACTCTTTGAATCTGGAGCCAGCCGGTCAATTCAAACCTCCGCGGACCTCCACGGGCCTGTCATTACAGAAACACACCATTGCGCATTTAACAAAACCACAACTGTGACTAATGCAAACCTGGTGTGAGAATGTAATTGTGTTTGTCTGTTGAAGCTTCAATTATATAGACAATGCAATGAAAAATACTAAAGAATATCATTGTAAGCAGACATGATATTTGTATGATGTTGCTATATAATGTTTTCCCCCGTTTTATTGTTCACTTGTATGCGCACGTACCTGTACAGCCGTGCTTGAATCATCCGCAGGAAAAGAAATAACGTCCCCCTCTTTTCTCCACTGGACGGAAGCCAGCGGATACGCCGACACCTCGCAGGAAAAGATGACATCACTTCCTTTGGCTGTGACGATGTCACGGGGAGCGTAAGTGATAACTGGTTCTGTAAAGTTTGCAGAAGATGTCAACTTTGAACTTTAGAGGAACTAATTACATTTATATTTATTCATTTAGCAATGGGTTTTATCTAAAGCAACTTACAATTGAGAAATACAAGCGATTCATCATAAACATGAGAAGTGCTACAACATTTCAGCCATTGTTCAAAATAGTACAAGCTTGAAGGAAGAGGGAATAATGAGAGCTTTAATTAGTCAAATAAAACATAACATTCATATTTTTAAGTTAAAAAGTATCCCAAAGCAAATCTCTGCCGGATGGCTCATCACGCCAGCTTCTGTATTTGCGGTGGCCATTTGTGCTGTGTTTGTTTGGTTAGCTCAGTTAATTATTTTAAGGTGTGAGATTGGACACTTACGGGCTGCTAATCTTAAACATGACGGTAAGAGTAAGGTAAATACAACCCTAATGGCTGAATTTGTATTCCCACAGTTGAACAAATGGGTTTTCATTTGCCCTTTTCCATGACAAAACTTTTAAATGAGGTGATTACGTTGGCACTCAGACCCTGCCCATGACAATGGCTCCTCCCGAGAGGACATTTACATCTATATATATATACATTTACATTAGCAGTATTCATACCGAAATGATGCAGCCTTTACTTTAGGTGAGGTAGCAGAGCAAACAAGTCAAGTACTTAGGCTAAAACTAAATCAAATGTCAAAAAGAAAAGAATTTGCAGACCTTTAGAAGGGTACATCTCTGTCGAGAAATTTTACGGCAAAAGCTAAATAAATAAATATATTTTGTTGTAAGAAAATGAAGCCTGTTTTAGGACTATGAATTTTTTGCATTGTGACTTTCTTTTTATGACAATGTACCCTCTCAATTCTCCTTACATTAATGCAAAAAATCACTTTCACATTATTGTCATGCGAATATATAATTTAATATATAATGGCCCGGTTTCACAGACAGAGTTTAGATTAAGCCGGGATTAGGCTTTATTTATTTAGAACATTTAAGTAGATTTTATAAACGTGCCTTAGAAAAAAAATTACTGGTGTGCATCTTGAGACAAAACAATGGCACTGATATATTTTAAGATATGTCAGTGCAAGTATTTAGAACAGCTCAAACATGCATTTTAATCTGGACTATAGGTTTAAACCTTGTCCATGAACCCCCGGGAATATGTAATTATTTAATTTGAATCATGTAATGTTTAAGATATTCGAAATATATGATTTGTAAAGTGTTTATACATCATGGTAGTATTTGTTGTGCTGCTATATTTGAAATGGAATAAAATAAAAACATGTTGTATTTACAATAATAAAGTTAAATGCGCTGTAGAATGTTGCAAAAAACCCCCATTGAGAATAATAGGAATTACTATATATATACACACACACACACACACAAATACATATATATATATATATATATATGAATGAATCAGTTTGTTCAGAGATACTCACTTGTCTTGCAGGGTCCGTGGTGCACCATTGTCAACGTCTGACCTTTGCCTTGTTTGTGTTGGGCTGCCCGAAACTGACATATATTCTTAAATGTCTTTCCATCAGAAGCGCAGAGTGCTTCCTGCTTGCTGCACACGCAGACGGCTCTGGGCTCACCTGTGGGCTTTCTGCGAGGAGCTCTGCAGCGCAAACCTTCAGCACAGCGCCCGTAGAAAGTAGACCCGGACCGGGGCTCTGGGTCACACAGTTGCCCCTCATCGTTCCCACACTCCCAGCAACACCCGCACTGGTCCCGAACCAGCCCTGCTGGACAGCCCTGCAGCTGCCTAACATCTGGGCACCTCTCAGGGTGGCACTTTTTAGGGCATCCCTCACCTGGTCGAAGGCTCTTCTGCCAGTCAAAACGACCAATGTTCTCCAGATGAAATGCCTCAGATACTGAAACTAGCACCAGTACCAGTGTAACTAAATAAGCCATTGTTCATAAGGTTAAACTGGCGAAAGTCAATAAAAATATGAAAAAGTCCTGGTCTCAGATAGCAGAAGTAGCTCTTATGTTAGTGCATGAGGCTAAAAAATGCACTCTTGAGGGACATGAGTGGTCCTCACCACTCACTAGGCCCGAAAATCCCAAAATACAGTGTTACCAGGTTTTAGT